>NW_019384906.1:410099-416202 GCF_000671375.1 Centruroides sculpturatus
CAACGTTTCTGGAACGTTTACAATCGTTCTATAATCGAACCAATATTCGAATTTTATGTTCGAATTAAATTCGAACAAATTCGAACATAACATTCGAAATAGAAAACCACTTTCAACCACTTTCAGCCCCATATCTCCCGCACCCTTATAGCTATTGAGACGCAACCCCCATAGTGCACGAATGGAGACTTGGGGCTACTACCACATACAAACACCATTCATGTGCGATGTGTAGTTTTGGCTGAAAAGTGAAATATAGGGACACACATGTCCATTTTTATATATATATATATATATAGAGATTACTAAAATAATTACAGATATAACTTTGATCATAAACAAATATATAATAGAAATGAAATAAACATAATAAATATATGACTTGTAGCTACACTATGTATATTTTATTTTTCTATGAATTTTATTGTTTTATTTCATATATACCATTTGTATTCCTTTTATTTTATTTGTAATTCTTGTTACAATCTTGTTCTATATTTGAATTAAATCAAATTCCATATTTTCTATTCTACATTATATTCTATTCACTTTTTGTATTTTTGTGTTATTTGTATTCTGAAGATGATCACTTAAGGCCTCTTCATACATTATGAGAATGGAAAAGAGAAGTGGAAACAATATTAAATTGGTTTAAACAAATTCATAACACCTTGCATATTATTTGTGACATGTTTG
The DNA here is from genome assembly GCF_000671375.1 of Centruroides sculpturatus. NCBI lineage: Eukaryota > Metazoa > Arthropoda > Arachnida > Scorpiones > Buthidae > Centruroides > Centruroides sculpturatus. The sequence continues at coordinate 410,796 of NW_019384906.1, forward strand.
TTCTGTCAACTTTTCTCTCTAACCAAAAGAGAAGTTCTACTTTTATATGCTGTTGGTAGCCCATAATTTTTTGCATTCTTTAACTTGGACTGTTCTAATCATTTCAGTTTTATCAAAATTATTTTTGATGAATCACAATTCATATGTTTAACTTAAATTATATAAACAATCTGAATAGATAGTCTTTACAAAAGCCAATGTACTGTATTTAAAACTTGCCTAAAATATCAAAAATCTATGATCAGTTTTCTTAATTTCTTTTATGAGGTTTCAATAGTTTGTTCTTCCTTCTTCTTGAATTAATTAACTGCATATTATACTCTAATTTTTAAAGAATTTTGCAACTCTTATTTCACTTTTGCTATGCTTTCCAAGCTTTATGTTAAACTGCAACTACCAAAAGTGCATGCACAATTTTTGAAGTATGAATTTTTATGGAAGGAGAATAATAGAAAAGGGAAGACAGACTCTCTTTTCTGTTCTTATGAAGTATGAACAGGCTTTAGCCAGCCAAAAATGTTTGATTAAATAAATAATTTTGTTGGTAAGGTTTGAGTGGTTTAAGGAAAGTGTCCACTGAAATATCCAAAAAACATCCACTAACAAAAGAGAATTGATTAAAATCATTGTTAATGTTTGGTGTCATGTGATTTCAGTTGAATTGCTCAAAAGATTTGTTCACTTCACACCTGAAAGATGCAGATTGATTATGAAGAACAAATGATAGTCATTTCAATATTAATAATTCTAAAGTCTGTAACAGTGATTATAAATTAGCTGTAAGCAAGCACTGTACCATAATATATAATATTACCCTAATATTACTGTGTGAAAATTTTATAGTGGATTTTTAATATTCTTTAACTTTTGAACAAAATGATATAAAGCTTTCCCGATTTGCCAATTGCCGATTACTTCGGGCTATACTAATGTTGCTAATTACTACTAAAATGTCTAGTTGGCCTAGAGGTAGGTGGTGTGTACCATCTCTTGATAAATTTAACAATAAATTTAGAAGGTTCTGGAAGAAAAGAATGTGCACAAAGCAAGACTCAAACCTGTAACTCCTGCTTGCCATGTAGGTGGGTTGCTAGTTATGCTACCCAGACCTCCATTTAATCTTTGCTTCCAGAACATGGCATTCCACTGGCTACAGTGATAGCTGGCTGAGCTCCATAGTGGGAGTTACTGGCTGTGGACACTCAAGTTGTCCCCAGTCGACACCATGAGTAACCAATATGGTTATATCTAAATTAATAGTTCTGGGAGTGAAGATCAGACAGAGGTCTGAGTAGTGTAACTGGTAACACATCCATATGGCAAGTGGGATTGTGGGTTTGAGTCCTGCCTCAGACCAATTCTTTTCTTCCAGAACCTTCTAAATTAATTATTTTATGCCATCTCTTAATAAATTTAATGTCTACCTCTACTAAATTATTTTACATTTAATTACTACATTTGGCTATATTAATAGTATGCTACTAATAAAGCCCAATGTAATATAGTAGTTGTTTGGCTTTAATCTAAAATCAGGTTTGTAGATGTTTATTTTAGTATATATACAAAATGATATATAATATTGTTGCTAAATAAAGATTTTTTTCCTGGAGTTGAATTCATCCCTTTGTGACTGTAAGTCCAGATTTGCCAATTTACTTTCAACATCTCACTTTCTTGTTTTCAATCAACAATGTATTGATAAGATTTGCTAACTTAGAATTGGTTTTCCTAATTATAACTTGAAATGTATTCCTAACTTATATCCATAGCAACAGAATAACTCTATTCATTTTGGGTTTTATTAATAAACATGATTTATATGTGATAGAAAATAAAAGTAAATTATGGATTGCTTTATTTTATTCAAATACTGTATATCTTTTTTAACTACATAATGTCATAAGATACTTTACCAAAAGAATAAATTTACAATTTATAGAAAAATAATATATGTAATTGAGTCCCTTTTTAATAGAGCATCAGATAAGGGAGCAGTTTGCTTAAAAGAACATTCTCTCATTTTCTCAATTTTCTCCACTATGTTTTACATTAGTGGCACTTCTGTTATCAGCATACAGGTTAGTGAAGTGGTTCATTTAAATGAGTGGTATGTTGGCATCATTTTTAGAGCATCAATCTGCATAAGGGACCATTATTCTAGGGAAGATTTATAAAGGCCTATCTTTAATTTTACAGTGTCTGGATTCATGATGATAAAGCTCTCTACATTATAGTGTTTAAGATTTGGTGAGATCTTCCATTGGTTAATTTTCTAATGAATGAACAATCAAAACATTTCTTACAGAATCATAATGAATAGGTTTTATTGAACATGTGCATATGAAAAGCAATTTACATATTAAAAAGGTATAACATATATGAACAAACAGTGCAAATGACATATACAAGGTGGGGCAGAAAGGATAGACGTTTTTTTAAAAAATCACATCATCTGTAATTGTTACTACAAAAGATATTTGTTGGAAGATGTGAGTTTGTATTGAAATAGCATTTTACAAAATCAAGTGTGGAAAACAACATCTCCCATGTGGTGTCCGTTATCAGTGATGTGTTTCTGGAGATGATTTTGATGACTTCCACACAAATAGCTTCCTTCAGTTCTTACAAAGAATGGGCTTATGTTCATATACACGTGCCTTGAGGTGTCCTCACAAGAAATAATTGCACACGGATAGGTTGGGCGAATGAAGAGGTCAATGAATGTCACTGAACTTAGAAATGAGGCAACCAGGGAAGAGACGATAAATAATATTAATTGATGCTCTTGCTGTGTAAGCTGTCACCCCATCCTGTTGAAACCACACACATCTGATGGGAATACATTTCCATCATATGCAAGGATGCAAAAACGTATTCTCATCAGATGTGTACGACTGAGACCCTTTGCGTTTGACTGTTTCCTCAGTTGTACACAAACACATGGTGTTCTAGCATTATGACTCCATGCTTTCAACTGAAAAGACAATGCTAAAACCTCACTACTTTCATGCTACTTGCCATACATCTGTCACTCCATATGGTGGTGAATTGTAGCCATTTCAAAAAGTCCATCCTTTCTGCCCCCTGTACATCCTCACCTCGGGACAAGGTGAAAAGGTGATTAGCGACCAGCTATTTCAGGTCATATGCATGACCTTACTATAAGGTGGCACTATATTTGTTTGTTTTTATACTGTATGCCATTAGGAAACATTCAGAAATTTTGGAGCAAGGATGTTTACATCTTTTAAGCTAAGACCCCCTTGCTATATTTTTGGGATGAAGTGAAAGTAATGTGACTGGAAAAAATACTGTATTTACTGATTATTGAATAGAACAATAAAATTGATGATGTAAGAATGGAAACCAATACATAAATACAGTAAGATTATTTTGATGGATTTTAATGTCTTCAAATCTGTTATTAGTTACATGGAGTTCCTAAGACAAAAGAATTGAGAAAATTGAATAGTATAAACCAGGGATGTCCAACCTGCAGCCCACTTCACCCAAAATTTTTTAGATGTATTTTCATTTATTTTGGTAAAGTATGTCTTAAAACTTATTCTTGTTTCACTGGATACACTTTGACATGGCCCACCAGTGGCCAAGCAGTTCCATTCCCTGAACACTGAAAGTTCGGTCATGGGTTTGCACCTTGCTTGGATGGTCTGGCCACATGGAGTTCTCAGAGTTTTCTCCATGTCTGTAATGCCTGAATAGGGCCAATTACCCTTAAAAGACCTCCCAGAAGGCAGAATTCCCATGCATTCCATCCACTGTAATAAACATATCCAACTATTAATACTAGCCAATGAACTTACACTATGCATTCCATGGGGCGAAATAGCCAGAGAAGCATATGCTCAATTTGCTACTAAACAAACACTTTGATGCCATAATGACATAATTGGTGTTAGAAAACTGTTTTATCTAGAAAACTGTTACGCATGTGGCATAGTACATACCGTTGTGAACAATTCTTTTCATGCATGAAAAACATCAAAACTGCTGAAAGAAATAGGTTGAATGATTCCCATTTAACTAACATTCTTAGAATTAAGACTAGTACCATAAAAGCAGATATTGACAACATTATAAAAGAAAGGCAATATCAAAAATTGCATTGAATTTATTTTTATTTTGTGTGAGTATAATTTTTTTTTATTGCCAATAATACAGTATTTTTTGTAATATTATATTTGTTATTAAAATTTGATATTCACATTTTGAACTTTTTAAAAGCATATTTATATAAAGTACCTTTGTGGATCACTGAATAAAACTAAATTTCTAATTTGGTCCATTAGGAAAAAAGTTAGACAATCCTGTATAAACAATCTTTGGATGCTCTTGTTACTTTGGTGCATGACACTGTGATCACAAGGGACTCTTAAGTGGATTCAACTGTATTTGTATAACACAAAACATGAAATGAGACATATTTTTACATTTTATTGATAACTTTACAAAATATATTTTAAATTTATATAAATAGTACAAGATATTTGTTCTGTGCCAAATGTAAATATGTAACAGTGTTTTTCAACCTTCTTGAATATGCGACCGCTTTACAAGTTAAAAAATTTTGGCGACCCCCAGGGCCCTATTAAAACTATATCAGTGATTTTAAAAACTATGTATTTAATTTTCTTTCTGTTGAGACCTAAATATCGATTGAAAAACCAATTGTACTGTGAAATAAACAGGCACAGCCTTCTCACTGAAATTGTAGTTGTTTTTATTGTAGTGTAGGATCTACAAACACTTGACTTTTTGTTTTATCCGCGACCCCTGGTATAAGGCTTTGTGACCCCCCTGGGGGTTGTGACCCACAGGTTGAAAAACACTGATGTAACATATTTTTAGTTGCATATTTACTCCACAAGTATAGTATAGAGATGAAATGGAATTACATGTAATACACACACACACACACACAGTATTATATATTATCAAATCTGAAATAGTCAAAAATGGTACCAAATTTCAGATACAACATTTTTGATGTATATCTAATATTAACAATAATACAGTAGAGCGTCGATTTTCCGAATCAATTGGGGACTGGGGTTGTTCGTATAACTGATATTTCGGATAACCGATTTATGTTGAACAGAAACGTACTCAGCAAAATAATTAATCAAGTAACAAACACCTTATTCTTTGCCAAGGAAGTTTATTAAAAACTAACGTTTTCGATTTACTCCATAGATCATCCTCAGGTTGAAACATTTGAATTTGGAATAACTTTATTCCAAATAAGGTTATTCCAAATTCGAATGTTTCAACCTGAGGATGATCTATGGAGTAGATCGAAAACGTTAGTTTTTAATAAACTCCCTTGGCAAAGAATAAGGTGTTCGTTACTTGATTAATTATTTTGCCGAGTACGTTTCTGTTCAAT
>NW_019384906.1:417329-437880 GCF_000671375.1 Centruroides sculpturatus
CGCTATTGTATCGTTAAAAATTAGAAAATTAAGCCTCGTTTAAATACTGGCTCCCTTTCATGGTCAAATGAGTGTTGCCAGCTAAAACACGTAAAAATAATATTAAAGTAGCCAAGACATAGCCAAATATTGTAGCGCCACATCACTAGCGGACATTTGAAATTTGCCAACTAGGACGGTCGGTTAACCGAGGGGTCGGTTAATCGGTGGTCGGATAATCGAGGCTCTACTGTAGTTACAATTATTACATTTGTCTAGTTTTAAACATATCAGTTATTTTAATAAATAAAGTATATTTTCTTTCTTCTAATTAATCTCTTCAATAAATTGTGTCTTGTCATCCCTTTCATTGTAAATTTTTTTCAATATAATTTTACCTCTCAAATTCTAACTGGATTTTCATTATAGTAAACACTTTCACATGTTATTTCTTCAACAATTTATTAACTTATTCTTTGTGATTAAGTATATGGTTGTCTGAAGATAAGTATTAAATACATTTAAAAACATTAACATAAGTTAATAAATTGCTGGAGAAATAAGGTGTGAAATTGTTTGCACATTTTTACATAATGAGAGATAAATAATATATAAATAATAAATAATAAATAAATGAGAGATTTTAAACAGACCAATCAGCTTAAAGCATTATTTGACATGTACAATTGTACAATATGTTGTATTGTGAAGTGTGAATTTTAAAATTTAACAGTTACATGATTAACCTCCCATTTGTTAAAAACCTATCAACTGAAAACTTTCTATGAAAAATATGAAAATTTAAAATTGTAAACAATGTATTATAAAAAGGATTTAGAGAGAGGTGTTTATGAATGCTCATTATGCAGTTAGGAAATTTAAAAATAATGAAAATAGAACATAAATGACCTATTACTTCAATTATATTAAATATGCCATTTTATTTATATAGTAGAGTGAGTAAAGTTAAGATTAAAGCATCTTGGAGATCAATTTTCTTGAAAATTTGTTTATTTTTGGGTAACTTTTCACTAGATACACATTTGAGAAAATCATATATATGTTCACAAGTTTTTGGGATAACTTTTGGATAATAGACAGAGAAGTTTGAATCTGATGCATACATGCTTAATGTAAATGGTTAAGCTGCTGGCAATGCTGGTTGCTTATGTTTCATGTAAATTGGACTTTATTCTGTATACCTGTATTATAAAAATTAATCAACTATGTTGATGAAAAAAATTTTTTTTAACCTTTTTAAAAATCTGCAAACATGTGATCCAAGGAAATAAATAATTGTGCTGCAACACAACAGATATGAGTATAGACAACTTTGTATTATTTGAAAGCCAAATTGATACTTAAAAATAGTTTTGTATTAATTCTACAGTATGTCTCATGCAAAATTATACCACTCTCTAATTGAGTAAAATTATGCAGCATTAAATAATGAAACATAGGTTATGCAGGTTTTCATAATTATTGAGTGAAACAAAGTTTTCAAAGAGTTTTTGTCTAATTTTATTTTATCTCATTTGTCTATTATTTTCCAATATGAATATTACAGTAATTTTTTTCAATTGGTGAATGAGGCTGGTTTTACATAGGACACACTGAAGATAAAGAATATTGGTGATGCCATCTTACAAACCTTTCTGCATAATGTTTAAATTAAATTAATTTTAGGTAACAACATAATAACTTTCTGTGGTCATTGAATAATATTTAGGGTCCAGCAGTAGAGACTGATTATGAGCAAACAGTTATTAAATTATGATTATTTATTAACAAATTTTTGTGAACAAGATTTTAAACAACATAGTTTGCCTTTTACATTTTGAAGATATCACTCAACTGGTCTTCATTCATACACAGAAACTTTGCATTAATTCTTCTTACCTCAATGTCTTTACTATTATAAATTTCTGTTTGTATCCTTGTCTACTTAGATCTTGTTTATTAAAAGGACTTATTATACTGGTGTAGTTTAGTTTCCGATTAGCAAATGGAGGAGATCTTAGTCAAAACAAAATATCTTTATTTTCACCTCCTGAAAATAAAGATTCTCTATTTGCTAATTGGAAACTACACCAGTATAATAAGTCCTTTTTAATAAACAAGGATACAAACAGACATTTTACATAATATAAATTTTTCGTCAACTGGTACATATTTTCTATTATCAGGACTTATTAGACTGGCTTTACAGATACTGCAACAAAGTTTCACAGATCAGAAATTTGTTTTATTTAATATACCTGTTTTATTTAATCAGGTATATTAAATAAAACAAATGTCTGATCTGTGAAACTTTGTTGCAGTATCTGTAAAGCCAGTCTAATAAGTCCTGATAATAGAAAATACGTACTAGTAGATGAAAATTTATATTATAATAAACCAAGGACATTGAGGCATATTAATTTAGACATTTTACATCTTTGCAATATGTCAGTGGTACAACATATTCGTTATTGATTGCATGAGAAATTTTTATACAAGTTTCTAATATTTTGTGGATGATCTTCATTACTAACTATACTTTGTTTGCAAAATATTGAAACATTTAAGGCAAAAATTTGTCATGCAATTAATAGCATATCCAAGAATATGCTGCACCACTTTATGCTTAATATACTCAGAAGATATGAAGAGTGTCTATGAATTAATAGTAGTTACTAGTATGACGTTGTCTTCAAAACAAGTAAAACAGCAAAGCCATTCTTGGAACGAGACTATGTCTTGGAGAGCATGTGCAAATCTCGCACTCGCTCCTGTTTCTAGAAATAGTCACAGCAATTTGTATTTTATTTTGACCTGGTTCTCAGTCCCCTGACTACCTACAAGTCTGGTTTATTTTATGTGTGCATGATTTGGGCACCAAATACTCTCTGCCAAATTGCAACTCCTGACATGTACTCCTTTATACCTCTAAGGTGTGCAGACGTTGACAGCAGCGTAATTTTAGAGGTGAGATATAGTCTTGTCAACAATAAATGGCAAACTATATTATTTGAAATTTTTTACATGGGATTGCTGCAAGCTGACATGGTGGACATGTACCATATGCAGATGCATCATCAAGGAGATACAGTGGAACAGGGATAACTCAGTCATTTTCTTTCCCCAATTGTCTAGCATGTAGATTTACATTAAATCAAACTGTTTAACTTGAATGGGATTTTGATTCAAAGAGTTTATGAAAATATTGTAATTTTAATTTAAAGAAAATAATTAACATTCATCTATCAAGTAAACTAATCAGAAACTTTTTATAAAGCATGGAAACCACATACAACTAAAAGTAAATATTGTGTCGTGATGGCAGGTGGGGTTGATAGCTTCTAGATAACATGTGTAACCTATATATTGTAACTGCCATTCAAACCTGTTTTTTTAAATTTAATTTCTGATGGATTTCGTCAACTAGCTGATGTAATAAATAAATGGATTATTGATAAATTAATTTAGAATAGGACTATAATTGTTTTTTATGTAAAAATTTTAACAATTGTGGCAAAATTTTAAAGAGCATTATGACAAAATTTTGGTTATGCAATTGTGACAAAATTTAAGAGATGTTTATGATTAAAAAAATAAAAATAGATTGATGGTGCAAAATATTGCAATTTAAAAAAATCCTCACTAAACTCTTAGGCATGACTGGATCAACCATTTGGGAAAGCATTTCTTGGTACCTTATTTAATCATTCTGTTAAGTGTTTTTGAGTTTCTGGACAACACTGGAGGTTTACATTGACACAATGATTGTATGTAATAAGATCCATGGGAGTATTGTTTAGATAGTATATTATGGGTTACCAATAAACTCATGCACAAAACCTTGATTTTTAGTTAAACCTCCATAATTTAGCTTTTTAACTCAGTCTGAATTTTTTTCTTCAACTGATTTGAGTTAACCAGATCCCACTGTACCAAAGATACTCTTAAGTACCTGATTTGAATTATGAAATGGGAAAAAATATTAATCATTGAACTGTTGGAATTTGTAATTTTACTTTGTCAAGTGTTAATGATTGCATCTTTACACACATGTACACACACACACACACACACACACACACACACACACTTATTTACTTATATATGAACAAATGTGTCTGAAGTAAGTTTCTTGTTTGGCAGGAATAAACTTGTACAGACTAGTATATAACATTGCCTGATCCAAACTGAATTTAAAGGAGTTTTGATGGTGATTAAAAAAATATAAATTAGTGCAAATATACTGTGAATTTCTAAGAGGAGGTGCAAAAAATAGGACTTGCATGTGAGTTCAAGATATCCTAGGGGCAGCAATGCTTATACATGAAAATTCTTAATAAATATTCATAAGTTAATAAATAATCATCTATTTATAATTATCCATTTTCCTGCTGGATTCTGTGTATTTAACTATGCCTACACTAAGATCAGACCTAAACTGTGATGAAAAAAATCAAAATGGAACAGATATCTGAAAAAAGTATATATGTGTACTATAGATTGCTACTTATGCCAAATATTATATAGAAGAACAGAGTTCACTGAGTTCAGTGTTATAAGTACTTTTTATTGCAAGTACTTTCAACGAATTTATAATCGTCATTGTCAGGCGAATAAATATTTTAAAATAATGTACAGGATATTCTGAAAAGAATATCAGAACACATATTTTCAAATTAAAATATTTGGTAAAACCGTTAAGAACAAACATTTAATTTTTGGACATGTTCAAAGTTGTGCTTGTGATGTAATATGTATGTTGTGAAGTGGCACATGCGTGGATGTATGCCCACACTAGTAATGTGACAGCAGATGTGGATCATTGTTTAATTGCTTATACAGCATGACAGCATAACTCAGTCATTTTCTTTCCCCAATTGTCTAGCATATAGATTTATATTAACTTGAATGCGATTTTGATTCAAAGAGTTTATGAAAATATTGTAATTTTAATTTAAAGAAAATAATTAACATTCATCTATCAAGTGAATGGCAAGTGAACTGGGCAGGTTGAGAATGGGGGTGTTGCATGTCTCTAAGGTTGCTGTGAGAAGGGACTCCCATATAAAGATGAGTTTTCAATTTTTGCAGCATTTGAGCATTGTAGATTGGGTCCATAGTGAGTCATAACCTTGTTAGAGTACCTTTTTTGTAAGCTCTGCGGTGTGCCTTCTCTTTATTACATTACCTTGGTGTTCTGCTAGGCAGCTGACAAGCATTCTTGTTGTGGCCACTACATACTTTGTATTTGCTCCTGTTGCTAGGTTCTCCAACAGTATAGCATAGACCCCCATTTTTCTAAAGTAGAGAATTTATCCTGATCATTGCAGATGAGCTTACGTAGACTTGGTAGTGGGGACGGGTAGGAGAAGATTATGCTGTTATGCTGCTTAAAAATACGGCAAATATGTATGGAAGGAGGTCCAAGGTATGGCAACGATGGCAACAAGAAAACTCCCTCTTATTATGTCATGTGGTACTTGGAAATAGGGACTTTTTTACCATGTTGAGCATATGCATGAACTTAGCACATGAGAAACCAGCATTATGTACCACCAGATAATGGTATTTAATTCAATATTTACCAGCTCTTGCGTTGATGACAGTAAAAAGGCTCTTCTAATAAGGGCGGCTTCTTTTAAAATATTTATTCGCCTGATGATGACGATTATAAATTCGTTGAAAGTACTTGCAATAAAAAGTATAATGCTGAACTCACTCTGTTCTTCTATAAAAGATACATTTTAAATTTCCTTATATTTATTGTTTTTGCAGAATTGCATTCAAAAACATTGTTTTCCCTTTCTTGCAATATGAATATAAGAAAATTTTAGACAGAGTAGAATTTTCTTATTTTGAAAATGAGTAAAAAGACAAGAAAATTTTCAGTTTCTATATAACTAACTTACATTAATAGTCTTTATTTGTTTCTACTCATTTAAAATTTATATTTTCTCCTATAAGTTTGAAAATATTTAGATAAAGTTTTGTTGAAAAACAATCTTACACCTAATTTAGACATACTATCAATTAACTGGATGTATAATAAGGAATTATAAGTAGCCTTTTAACAAAATAGAAATTTTAATTTTTATATTAAAACTAATAAAAATTAGGATAAAATATTTAAAACATTACTTTATTTTTTATTCTGTAATACTTTTTTAATATATAAATTTATCTATTTTTAAGCTCACCAAAATTTGTTTATCCATCAATAAATGGACGGCGATTTCCCATGCAGAGGAACTTACAAGAGGTTATTTTATCTCATCATGAAGAAGTTATTAAATTTATTTATAGTAGTAAGTATTAATTCTAATTTTTAAATATGATTATTTTATTAAAAAAATAAGAGTGTAAATATTCTCACATTTAAAGTATTTAATCTTTAAATTATTTATATTTGAAGTAATCTTTTTGTATAAAGGGTATACTTTACAAGATTAAATAAATGTAAGTTACATATTAAATTATTCATTATTAGTATTGAATATTTATTGATTTAATAAATCAATAAATATTCAAACACAATCCTTAAAGCATTTCAATTGAATTTATTTTATTTAGAAAATCTGTGTTAAATTTCATAATGTAATTAAACTGTTCAGTTAAAATTAATAATTGTAGATTTAATATTTTATTATATGAGCTAGTAACATGTTATTGCCAATTTATTAGATTATATTATATTTTAAAGATTTTTCAACACAACTTAATTTCTTGATTATAGATCTATTGCACAAATGTTAACTAGAATCATTGGTTTAAGTTTAATTTCAGTTTATTCTAATATTTTAGTACCAGTTGACCCCCTATAACACTGTTGATAATTCCGTGTTATATGAATTCCATGTTGTACGAGTCACTTAGATTTTACAAATATGTGTGCCGGGTTGTGAATGGCTCATGTATTTGTAAAATCTAAGTGACTCATACAACATGGAATTCATATAAAACGGAATTATCAACAGTGTTATAGGGAGGGTCTACTGTATTTATCAGATATACTGTAATATAGTAAACTAAATATTTAGATTCCATATCCTTTCAGGTTTATCTGGCTTATTTTCATACTTAATTATATTTAAAAATAAAAGGCCTTAAATTATTTTAAATATTTTTAAAAATATTATTTTAATGCTGTTCTTCAAAAATAATAATAATTGTCATGTTCAGCTGATACTGGTGAAAGGGCTATGCTGGACTGAAGTCAAAGCATAGCTACCCAAACAAGTGTAACATTAAGCTGTGTTATTGGTATGTGTCAATATCTAGAAACTTCCTAACAATGTGACATGTTCAATATTGCAGTTTTCTGTAGTGCCATGCATATGTTTTTATTAAGGTTTAATGCTTATAGACTTTTATGTAAGGTATGTGGTATAACATCAGTAGAAGAGAGGACAACAGGCACAATAAATACCCTATCCATCCTCCACAGCTGCCTTATTTCTCGAGCGAGTGGAGTATACTTGTTAAATTTTTTAGTGTGAGCAATTTTTATGTTGAGTGTTTGGAACGCAGATGTCTATTATATAAGTGATCTTACTGCATTTGTCAATGAGAGTATTTTCAGGTTTATTGTGATGAATTATTTTATGTGATAATGGCTTTGTTGTATATTTTGTGTGTCATTTTCTAATACTGCCTGTGAAGTATATTTGTAGTATGATACCTGGGTGTCTAATAATCTGTTTATGTGCAAGTTCTTGGTGTATTATATTTGCTGTTTGATTACACCTAAGTAAGCAGTCTGTTTGTGCTAAAAGCTTGCCATCAGAGGATTATTCTTTCTGGCAGAATGTGGTATTTTCTAAAAGTCATTTGAGTGATGTATCCTTCAGAATGTGTTTTCTGTAGGTTTTAGTGTTTATGACCTGATCTTGAATGGCAACCATAAAACCCCCAACAGATAGTCCCTAATCATCCAGTAGTTTGATACAATTTTGTCGACATAGTCCTGAGCTAGGCCTGCCATGAAGTGACTTTTGGACCCATGACTGCTTAATGTGTGTGTTTTTTGTGTTGAGCTATGTGCTGGTGCTCAGAGAGTAAGTTTAAAGGTATGTGGTTACTGTCTGCCACAGTTATAGCTTTATGTAATCTTGATGTTTCTTGTTTTTCCACAAATTTTGCAGTCAGAATTTGTTTGTAGTGTAGGTTAACTATATTAGTCAGACCACAACCACCTTCATTATAAGGAAGAGTTAATCTTTTTACAGATGATTTTGGATGATATTGTTTATGTTTAATAAGTGTTTTTTGTGTTTTCCTTTGGAGTTGCTTGAGATCTGTGCATATACACTCTAAAAGAATGAGTGAGTGCAGGAACAGCATATGTATTAATAGCTTTAATAGTATGTTTTGCATTTAGATGTGTTCTTAATACTGCATTTAATTTGTTCTTGTATTCGAATGTTAATCTTTGTTTTATCTGTGCATGTTCTGTAAGTATGGCCTGTTGGAATCCTAAATATTTGTAAAACTCTCTCTTTTCCATGAACTCGATAATTTCTCCACTTCTGAGTACAAAGTCTCCTTTCTTCAGAATTTTTAATTATGTAATGTTTTGCATTTGTATATCATTTGTATGTGTATGTAGTTTGTAAGAGATGATTGAAGCTGATTCTGTGTAGACACCTAAAATTTGATATTGTCCATGTACATACAGTACATGAGGTGTGATGATGTGAACTGTGTTGTTTTGTTATGTCTGATATTGTAACCATATTATGTTTTGTTCAGTGTGTTAGATAAAGAGTGACGTGCAAAGCAGAACCAAAGATGACTCAAGGAATCTTAAAAAATTTCTTGCTTGATGTATATTTGATTTGTTTTTATGTGAGTGTTATGGAGGTTAAGATGTAATGTTGTTCTCTAGTGATGCATGGTAAAACCAAGGAAACTAATGAGCTGGGGATGTATTTTGTAGATGCAAAGTGTGTGCAGCAGGCAAGTAATTGGAACACTGTCAAATGCTTTTCTGTAATCAATGTATGTGATATGTGTGTTTCTGTGTTACTTATGAATTTGCTGTAGGATAAGAGTCAGTGAGTAGTAGTTTTTGCAATCTTTATGATTTCTATGGCAGGCTTGTCAGTAAGAATGGCTATGCAGTAAGAATGTTGTGTTCATCAATATGATTATATATTTTGTTTGCAATGCAAGAGGTAAGAATTGTGTACGAGGTAAAGTATGGAAGACATTGGAAGTAATTGGTCTGAACTATGCAGGATCTTTGATGGTGATGTGTTTTGGTTTCATATAGGCGATGCCCTGTATGAGAAAATTTGCATATCTTGTGGACTGTTGATGATATGAGTTAAATGTTTATCTAGTTCCTGGTGCAGGGATGTGAATTATTTGTACCAGAAATTGTGAATGTTATCTATACTAGGTGTTGTCCAGTTGTGTTCTTTCTGCATTATGCAATGGATATTTTGGGTATTTATTTCAACATGTCTTTGCTCTCCTCTCTGATCCAGTCTGCTTCACCATTGTGCATCACAGCAAAAGACCAAACAGAGGACTAATAATTTGTGAGTTGTTCTTCAGTTGGCATGCCATTTTGTTGGGAATTGTTACTGGATTTGGTATTAATATGCCTGTTAAAAAGTTTTTCATTGTTTTTGAATAATTTATTTTGCTGTTTCCATACAGAGCAAATTTTGTAATGTTTGAATTGTCATGCTTTGGCTGCACGAGAGTAATAAAAGTTAATTTGGTAGCAAAAGCTTGAGGAATGGAGGAATGTGTAAAGGCTCATCCAATTAATCCCTTGTTTATGCTGCAATTTTGTAAGGGAATGGATCACACGACCCCACCAGTATATACCACCAATTAACTTTTATAGAGCGCATAGCCTCTGCATGTGGGCTAATTGAACATTATCATTGGATGCACTCAGGACACACCCCATAGTTGACCTGCTGAGTGATAACCAATCTGAGAACATAGAACAGGTCCCTATTACCTTTAACCTGTACTTAAGATCCTTATATGCCAAAATTGCCGGGAAACACTGGGTGCATCTCGCTTTCAGGAGATGCCTAACTATTTTTGACATGCTTTGGAATGGGAAGGACCTAACTTTAACAGACTCCCTGGCATATATAATGTCCCCATTAAGGACAACAGATATTATAAAGACCTGGTCAATAAGGTGCTCTGTCAGGGCTTCTTAAATTATGGGTCACAACCCCATTTGGGATCGCTTAGTGAAATCTTGGGGTCGCGAGATTTTAATGCAAAATATTGAAAATAATTTGTGAGAGTTTGAAAATGGCATGCTTTGTGCGATAGGTTTCGTGAGTTGCACTTTGTGTCACTTCTGGTGCAGAGAGACAATGATTCAGCAACACTGTAGTGTGATCTAGTGTAGTGTTGTTGCTTTTCAGTGCATTCAGTTGTCTCTGTTCCATTGTAACACAAGAGTGAACTGTGGTAGTACACCATTATTGTCTTTGCAAATTTGTATATATCTTTGTGATTTTTTTTGTGACCCCCCCAAATATAAAATAATCATAAATGGGGTTGTGAATAAAAAAGTTTAAGAAGCCCTGCTCTGTGTGAATCAGGTTACAAGAGCATCTTGCAGATATGCAACATGCAAGAACTACTATGGCTCTCTCTACATATACCACAGATCTGGACATTGTAGCTGACTTTAATAGGGCCAAACTCATCCTTGCTTTGCTCCCCATGGAACATTCAGATTGTTGGAGGCCATCCAGATATTTAAATGTACAGTACTTTCACATCAACATGCATAAATTTTGAGGAGGAAATTGCCTGGCAGAGTTGATCAACAACACGATTTAACTGTTTGTTGAGCCTCTGTTTGGCAACTGAATGCGCAGACACATGAATTTTTGAATTTTTCGTGCTTATAATTTGAACACCCGTTCAAATTTATATTCTAAAAAGTTTTTATTTTCTATCAGGTAACTGTTACAATGCCCAAGGAAGAAATCTGATGGAGTTCAAAAACTTTTGCATTAATTTTTTGTTTTGTTTCTATGAACACTATAAATGGTTCTGAGTACTTGATTATTAAAGAATAACATTTGTTTAAATGGTACCAGGTCCAATGGACTCAGACAGTAGTTAGAGGACAGTAGTTAAATCTACTCTAGATTACAGTATTATCATTACTGACCATTATTACATATGTAAGATTATTGGTAAGAAAAACTTCTCTTCTAATTATTCTTGGTGATCCAACATGAATGTTTTGCTTTGTAGATTTATTCTCAATAAAGATGCTTGTTGGGCTGAGAACTATGCTTGTAATAGACAGCAATTGCTCTGACTTATAAATTGGGCAGGACAGTTGTGTTAAGATAAAAGTAGAAGATTAAAATGAATTATTCATTACTTATATAGAATGACACAACGTTTTATTTGCAATTAAGGAATGACATCCTGGGAACATTTTTAGCAATAAATAGTGTATGAAAATGGATTCTATTTTCAAGTAAGAATAGAATACAAATTGTACTTAATCACTGAAGTGATGAAGCACAGTTTACCTGAAATGGAAACACAAACACTGAACCAATTTACAGTGTGGAACGATTGACTAATCATAAAAAACAAACGTTTTCGAACCCCTTCTGGGCTCTTCGAAAACGTTTGTTTTTTATGATTAGTCGATCGTTCCACACCGTAAATTGGTTCAGTGTTTATGTTTGATATATAGGTGTGGTGAGTAGTGAGTTTTTACCTGAAATGGGTTGACAATATATGTAATTCTTGTGTTTGGCAGAAACAAATCTTTGTCTATTGTTGAGAATAATTTCCAATATCAGTTTGCTGTAAATGTGTGTAGTAAGTAGCATTATCATTTATAATCAACTAATTGGTTCCTTTATTTTGAAACTTATCTTACTATTTAAATTGCTTTTCAATTTCCAAGAAAAATTATCTGCCTTGTTGAAGATCTGTTTTTGGCAATACAATGTTGTATGTACTTTCAAGATGGCAGTATTTGCCTTACTATTTTTGTGCTGTAGCAAAACATCTGAATAAATTTCAATTTTGAATAAATAATTTGCATATAATAAATATCATTTTATACTAAAATGATTTATATTTTTATAAGGATATAATTCAGAGCAGAGTGTTTGTAAATTAATATTGTAATCTAGTTTTATTTCCTCATCTTATTATTAGAATAAGATTTAAGTTATTACTTAGTCAGTTTGGTAAATTGATGTATTTATAAATACAAGTTAAAAGGATCATATTCTAGAATAAAATACATACAAATAAGCAGCAAATATTTATTAATTGAATACTATATTATACAAGTATTTTCTGTAAATACAATATACATATTATAATATTAACAAATATATATGAAATATCAAGTTGAATAGATACTAGTTGTTGTATATCGACGGACCAGAAAATGTTGTATACAAAATTGATGTTGTGATGGTGGTGGTATGAAATGTTCCCGTTTACACGGTCAAAAAAAACACAGTACACTTCCTGTCTAACAATAACAACACAATTACACTTTAATGTCTCTAATAAGTGAGTGACTCTCTGGCACTCCACAATCGAGCAACACTCCGGTACCCGACAATCATTTGATAACTACAATACTGGTTCCTGACCAGCCACAAAGCTACCCACTTTGATTAGCTCCCCGGTCAGTACTGCGGTCAGCACTCCTCTCAGTACTGCCTCCACACACACACTGACTCGACACACCCCAAAAGGGAAGCGCACCAATTTTCCCTCTAGGCGGGACAATCTCCCCCACATTCTTGGGGATACTGTTACCTCACCCACCTGACATGTGTGACCAAGCTGTGGACTGTCCATCACCACTTGCTGACATCCACACACCTGACACATGTCTGACATATGTTACAACTGAACTTAACACTAGTACAGTAGAGCATCGATTATCCGACTCAATTGGGGACTGGGGTTGGTCGGATAATTGAAAAGTCGGATAACCGAAAAGTATGAAAAAATCCATTATTAGTGTAGTATATTATTATATCCCATGTAATTAGTACTGTATATTGCTATTAACCTACTTTGCGTTGAATTTTCCTCCATGTTAAGCCTAACAAAAATTTTTTTAAAATAATCATCATCAGTATTGTATCGTTAAAAATTATTTTTAAATTATTTTATTTCTCACAAAACAAACAACCACTCATAATTACAAAATTAAGCCTTGTTTAAGTACTTGCCTCCCTTTCATGGTCGAGCCAGTGTTGCCAGCTAAAACATGTAAAAGTACTATTAAAGTAGCCAAGACATAGCCAAATATTGTAGCGCCACATCACTAGTGGACATTTGAATTTGCCAACTAGAACGCGGTTGGTTAACCGAAGTGACTGTTAATTGGGGGTCGGATAATCGATGCTCTACTGTATAATCAAAAGTTTAAGGTTGCATTCTACAATACTTGCAAAATTTTGATCAATCTGATTTGATTTTATAATATTTGCCAAATTGATGACTTTTCTTATAAATATTGTTTTGAACAACTTTTAATGGCAGGCATTCAATGGAATCATCTTGACACCATTTTGTAAACAGTGCTATTCAAGAAATTTGGTGTACGAAACCAAACAAAATTGCTATATTTGTTTTGGCAAAAGTTGAACATGATGCCATTCTTCCAAATAAGAAGTTTTCTGATTGCTTAGAACATGCATTCTACAGAACATAGTTCTGTAGAATCCTATTATTTGTTTTAACTTAAAAAAAGAATGATTACAATTTTTGAATGTACTGTGAAAAACTCAAGTTAGTTCTGGAACATTGTTTTGTGACAGCATTTGAGAATGGAGAATGATTCAAAATAATTCTTTATAAAATATTCCTTATAAAGTGTTTGTTTTTGGAGACTGCTGCAAGTTACTTCTTTCAAACTTACAATAAAGTTAACAATAAATAAGCTTAAACTGTATTTACAGTAGAGCATCATTTATCCGAATCAATTGGGGACTGGGGTGGTTCGGATAACTTATTTTTTGGATAACGAATCATGTACGAAAAAATATATTAATTTATCCCATGTTGAAATTTCTCTCTGTTGCGTGCCACTTCACGTTGAATTTTCGTCGATGTTAATCCTAACGAAGACTATTGTATCGTTAAAAATTATTTTTTTATTTTGTACAAACAANTATATGAGCTAGTAACATGTTATTGCCAATTTATTAGATTATATTATATTTTAAAGATTTTTCAACACAACTTAATTTCTTGATTATAGATCTATTGCACAAATGTTAACTAGAATCATTGGTTTAAGTTTAATTTCAGTTTATTCTAATATTTTAGTACCAGTTGACCCCCTATAACACTGTTGATAATTCCGTGTTATATGAATTCCATGTTGTACGAGTCACTTAGATTTTACAAATATGTGTGCCGGGTTGTGAATGGCTCATGTATTTGTAAAATCTAAGTGACTCATACAACATGGAATTCATATAAAACGGAATTATCAACAGTGTTATAGGGAGGGTCTACTGTATTTATCAGATATACTGTAATATAGTAAACTAAATATTTAGATTCCATATCCTTTCAGGTTTATCTGGCTTATTTTCATACTTAATTATATTTAAAAATAAAAGGCCTTAAATTATTTTAAATATTTTTAAAAATATTATTTTAATGCTGTTCTTCAAAAATAATAATAATTGTCATGTTCAGCTGATACTGGTGAAAGGGCTATGCTGGACTGAAGTCAAAGCATAGCTACCCAAACAAGTGTAACATTAAGCTGTGTTATTGGTATGTGTCAATATCTAGAAACTTCCTAACAATGTGACATGTTCAATATTGCAGTTTTCTGTAGTGCCATGCATATGTTTTTATTAAGGTTTAATGCTTATAGACTTTTATGTAAGGTATGTGGTATAACATCAGTAGAAGAGAGGACAACAGGCACAATAAATACCCTATCCATCCTCCACAGCTGCCTTATTTCTCGAGCGAGTGGAGTATACTTGTTAAATTTTTTAGTGTGAGCAATTTTTATGTTGAGTGTTTGGAACGCAGATGTCTATTATATAAGTGATCTTACTGCATTTGTCAATGAGAGTATTTTCAGGTTTATTGTGATGAATTATTTTATGTGATAATGGCTTTGTTGTATATTTTGTGTGTCATTTTCTAATACTGCCTGTGAAGTATATTTGTAGTATGATACCTGGGTGTCTAATAATCTGTTTATGTGCAAGTTCTTGGTGTATTATATTTGCTGTTTGATTACACCTAAGTAAGCAGTCTGTTTGTGCTAAAAGCTTGCCATCAGAGGATTATTCTTTCTGGCAGAATGTGGTATTTTCTGCAAGAGTCATTTGTGAGTGATGTATCCTTCAGAATGTGTTTTCTGTAGGTTTTAGTGTTTATGACCTGATCTTGAATGGCAACCATAAAACCCCCAACAGATAGTCCCTAATCATCCAGTAGTTTGATACAATTTTGTCGACATAGTCCTGAGCTAGGCCTGCCATGAAGTGACTTTTGGACCCATGACTGCTTAATGTGTGTGTTTTTTGTGTTGAGCTATGTGCTGGTGCTCAGAGAGTAAGTTTAAAGGTATGTGGTTACTGTCTGCCACAGTTATAGCTTTATGTAATCTTGATGTTTCTTGTTTTTCCACAAATTTTGCAGTCAGAATTTGTTTGTAGTGTAGGTTAACTATATTAGTCAGACCACAACCACCTTCATTATAAGGAAGAGTTAATCTTTTTACAGATGATTTTGGATGATATTGTTTATGTTTAATAAGTGTTTTTTGTGTTTTCCTTTGGAGTTGCTTGAGATCTGTGCATATACACTCTAAAAGAATGAGTGAGTGCAGGAACAGCATATGTATTAATAGCTTTAATAGTATGTTTTGCATTTAGATGTGTTCTTAATACTGCATTTAATTTGTTCTTGTATTCGAATGTTAATCTTTGTTTTATCTGTGCATGTTCTGTAAGTATGGCCTGTTGGAATCCTAAATATTTGTAAAACTCTCTCTTTTCCATGAACTCGATAATTTCTCCACTTCTGAGTACAAAGTCTCCTTTCTTCAGAATTTTTAATTATGTAATGTTTTGCATTTGTATATCATTTGTATGTGTATGTAGTTTGTAAGAGATGATTGAAGCTGATTCTGTGTAGACACCTAAAATTTGATATTGTCCATGTACATACAGTACATGAGGTGTGATGATGTGAACTGTGTTGTTTTGTTATGTCTGATATTGTAACCATATTATGTTTTGTTCAGTGTGTTAGATAAAGAGTGACGTGCAAAGCAGAACCAAAGATGACTCAAGGAATCTTAAAAAATTTCTTGCTTGATGTATATTTGATTTGTTTTTATGTGAGTGTTATGGAGGTTAAGATGTAATGTTGTTCTCTAGTGATGCATGGTAAAACCAAGGAAACTAATGAGCTGGGGATGTATTTTGTAGATGCAAAGTGTGTGCAGCAGGCAAGTAATTGGAACACTGTCAAATGCTTTTCTGTAATCAATGTATGTGATATGTGTGTTTCTGTGTTACTTATGAATTTGCTGTAGGATAAGAGTCAGTGAGTAGTAGTTTTTGCAATCTTTATGATTTCTATGGCAGGCTTGTCAGTAAGAATGGCTATGCAGTAAGAATGTTGTGTTCATCAATATGATTATATATTTTGTTTGCAATGCAAGAGGTAAGAATTGTGTACGAGGTAAAGTATGGAAGACATTGGAAGTAATTGGTCTGAACTATGCAGGATCTTTGATGGTGATGTGTTTTGGTTTCATATAGGCGATGCCCTGTATGAGAAAATTTGCATATCTTGTGGACTGTTGATGATATGAGTTAAATGTTTATCTAGTTCCTGGTGCAGGGATGTGAATTATTTGTACCAGAAATTGTGAATGTTATCTATACTAGGTGTTGTCCAGTTGTGTTCTTTCTGCATTATGCAATGGATATTTTGGGTATTTATTTCAACATGTCTTTGCTCTCCTCTCTGATCCAGTCTGCTTCACCATTGTGCATCACAGCAAAAGACCAAACAGAGGACTAATAATTTGTGAGTTGTTCTTCAGTTGGCATGCCATTTTGTTGGGAATTGTTACTGGATTTGGTATTAATATGCCTGTTAAAAAGTTTTTCATTGTTTTTGAATAATTTATTTTGCTGTTTCCATACAGAGCAAATTTTGTAATGTTTGAATTGTCATGCTTTGGCTGCACGAGAGTAATAAAAGTTAATTTGGTAGCAAAAGCTTGAGGAATGGAGGAATGTGTAAAGGCTCATCCAATTAATCCCTTGTTTATGCTGCAATTTTGTAAGGGAATGGATCACACGACCCCACCAGTATATACCACCAATTAACTTTTATAGAGCGCATAGCCTCTGCATGTGGGCTAATTGAACATTATCATTGGATGCACTCAGGACACACCCCATAGTTGACCTGCTGAGTGATAACCAATCTGAGAACATAGAACAGGTCCCTATTACCTTTAACCTGTACTTAAGATCCTTATATGCCAAAATTGCCGGGAAACACTGGGTGCATCTCGCTTTCAGGAGATGCCTAACTATTTTTGACATGCTTTGGAATGGGAAGGACCTAACTTTAACAGACTCCCTGGCATATATAATGTCCCCATTAAGGACAACAGATATTATAAAGACCTGGTCAATAAGGTGCTCTGTCAGGGCTTCTTAAATTATGGGTCACAACCCCATTTGGGATCGCTTAGTGAAATCTTGGGGTCGCGAGATTTTAATGCAAAATATTGAAAATAATTTGTGAGAGTTTGAAAATGGCATGCTTTGTGCGATAGGTTTCGTGAGTTGCACTTTGTGTCACTTCTGGTGCAGAGAGACAATGATTCAGCAACACTGTAGTGTGATCTAGTGTAGTGTTGTTGCTTTTCAGTGCATTCAGTTGTCTCTGTTCCATTGTAACACAAGAGTGAACTGTGGTAGTACACCATTATTGTCTTTGCAAATTTGTATATATCTTTGTGATTTTTTTTTGTGACCCCCCCAAATATAAAATAATCATAAATGGGGTTGTGAATAAAAAAGTTTAAGAAGCCCTGCTCTGTGTGAATCAGGTTACAAGAGCATCTTGCAGATATGCAACATGCAAGAACTACTATGGCTCTCTCTACATATACCACAGATCTGGACATTGTAGCTGACTTTAATAGGGCCAAACTCATCCTTGCTTTGCTCCCCATGGAACACTCAGATTGTTGGAGGCCATCCAGATATTTAAATGTACAGTACTTTCACATCAACATGCATAAATTTTGAGGAGGAAATTGCCTGGCAGAGTTGATCAACAACACGATTTAACTGTTTGTTGAGCCTCTGTTTGGCAACTGAATGCGCAGACACATGAATTTTTGAATTTTTCGTGCTTATAATTTGAACACCCGTTCAAATTTATATTCTAAAAAGTTTTTATTTTCTATCAGGTAACTGTTACAATGCCCAAGGAAGAAATCTGATGGAGTTCAAAAACTTTTGCATTAATTTTTTGTTTTGTTTCTATGAACACTATAAATGGTTCTGAGTACTTGATTATTAAAGAATAACATTTGTTTAAATGGTACCAGGTCCAATGGACTCAGACAGTAGTTAGAGGACAGTAGTTAAATCTACTCTAGATTACAGTATTATCATTACTGACCATTATTACATATGTAAGATTATTGGTAAGAAAAACTTCTCTTCTAATTATTCTTGGTGATCCAACATGAATGTTTTGCTTTGTAGATTTATTCTCAATAAAGATGCTTGTTGGGCTGAGAACTATGCTTGTAATAGACAGCAATTGCTCTGACTTATAAATTGGGCAGGACAGTTGTGTTAAGATAAAAGTAGAAGATTAAAATGAATTATTCATTACTTATATAGAATGACACAACGTTTTATTTGCAATTAAGGAATGACATCCTGGGAACATTTTTAGCAATAAATAGTGTATGAAAATGGATTCTATTTTCAAGTAAGAATAGAATACAAATTGTACTTAATCACTGAAGTGATGAAGCACAGTTTACCTGAAATGGAAACACAAACACTGAACCAATTTACAGTGTGGAACGATTGACTAATCATAAAAAACAAACGTTTTCGAACCCCTTCTGGGCTCTTCGAAAACGTTTGTTTTTTATGATTAGTCGATCGTTCCACACCGTAAATTGGTTCAGTGTTTATGTTTGATATATAGGTGTGGTGAGTAGTGAGTTTTTACCTGAAATGGGTTGACAATATATGTAATTCTTGTGTTTGGCAGAAACAAATCTTTGTCTATTGTTGAGAATAATTTCCAATATCAGTTTGCTGTAAATGTGTGTAGTAAGTAGCATTATCATTTATAATCAACTAATTGGTTCCTTTATTTTGAAACTTATCTTACTATTTAAATTGCTTTTCAATTTCCAAGAAAAATTATCTGCCTTGTTGAAGATCTGTTTTTGGCAATACAATGTTGTATGTACTTTCAAGATGGCAGTATTTGCCTTACTATTTTTGTGCTGTAGCAAAACATCTGAATAAATTTCAATTTTGAATAAATAATTTGCGTATAATAAATATCATTTTATACTAAAATGATTTATATTTTTATAAGGATACAATTCAGAGCAGAGTGTTTGTAAATTAATATTGTAATCTAGTTTTATTTCCTCATCTTATTATTAGAATAAGATTTAAGTTATTACTTAGTCAGTTTGGTAAATTGATGTATTTATAAATACAAGTTAAAAGGATCATATTCTAGAATAAAATATATACAAATAAGCAGCAAATATTTATTAATTGAATACTATATTATACAAGTATTTTCTGTAAATACAATATACATATTATAATATTAACAAATATATATGAAATATCAAGTTGAATAGATACTAGTTGTTGTATATCGACGGACCAGAAAATGTGTATACAAAATTGATGTTGTGATGGTGGTGGTATGAAATGTTCCCGTTTACACGGTCAAAAAAAACACAGTACACTTCCTGTCTAACAATAACAACACAATTACACTTTAATGTCTCTAATAAGTGAGTGACTCTCTGGCACTCCACAATCGAGCAACACTCCGGTACCCGACAATTATTTGATAACTACAATACTGGTTCCTGACCAGCCACAAAGCTACCCACTTTGGTTAGCTTCCCGATCAGTACTGCGGTCAGCACTCTTCTCAGTACTGCCTCCACACACCACTCTCTCGATACACACCACAAAGGGAAGCCCACAAATTTTCCCTCTCTAGGCGGGACAATCTCCCCCACATTCTTGGGGATACTGTTACCTCACCCACCTGACACGTGTGACCAAGCTGTGGACTGTCCATCACAACTTGCTGACATCCACACACCTGACACATGTCTGACATATGTTACAACTGAACTTAACACTAGTACAGTAGAGCATCGATTATCCGACTCAATTGGGGACTGGGGTTGGTCGGATAACTGAAAAGTCGGATAACCGAAAAGTATGAAAAAATCCATTATTAGTGTAGTATATTATTATATCCCATGTAATTAGTATATTAGTATATC
>NW_019384906.1:440145-448919 GCF_000671375.1 Centruroides sculpturatus
AACTTTAAAATTACTTTAAAAAATGGAAAATAATTATATCATTTGATTTCAAGATATTTTGTATACCTTAAAAATAATTAATTCTATCCCGGGATTTCCCAGGATCCCGGGAAACAGTTCACTTTTATCCCGGGATCCCGGGACAAGCAAAAGACCGGGAAATGAGAAACCCTAAATGACGCTCTACTGTATTTGCATTTATTATTATTCCATTTCAATTACTCAATAACTAATAGATAATGTTTGAATTTATAGCATGAATTTAGTTTAGAACGTGATTGATTCAATTAAAAGTTATAGTTTTCTGGTAAAATACAAACTATGTATTTTACCAGACTAGCTAGATTGATGGATTAGACATGATATGATTTTTTTTTCCTACTGTTGGTTACGGCTTGTCATGTGCCTTTCAATGCACACTAAACCAACCAATTATAGTGGATTGGTAACACATGTAAAGAAACCTGTGCCCACTGGTCATTAGCTTAATATTAGGATTTAATATTATATTTTGGATTTGGGAATGGATGAAAGATCATGTTTACACAGCAGTCTTATTTTGTTCTTTATGTGGATTTTCTTTTATCCTGTTCAAGACAACTACTATTAACTTGCTGTAGCTACTCAAATCCTAAGTATTGAAATTGGATTCATGTTTATACGATACTTCTTGCTCAAAAAGTTCCAGGAATATTTTTCATTAACTGCAGGTGAAACTATATCACTCTAAATAAGTAATCTATATATATTAATTGAAAGAGGATTTGAATCTGTAAGACTTAGTTTAAGTAAATGGCTAGAGTTAGAAAATACAGTTTAGGCATCAAATTAAAACTCTGTAGATAATGCTACTGAAGAGAGATTTGAAAGGTATGATGGTTTAGGCATGATGGAGTGGCAAAGGTACATTAAGTCGACAGGACAGGACAAACATGTTGGGCACCCACATGCCATCTAGTGATTTAGTTTTTTTTTACCATTTGAACAACCCGTTGTTCACCCCCTACTCTGAATTCCTGCTTTTTTTGCTACTTATGCCTTAATTAAAAATTAAGGAAGTAGCAAAAGTTTTAATAAAAGTCTTTTTTCATTATTTTTTTTTAACATTAAATAGGTACTGCAAGTGTTTAAATTTATTAAATAATAAAATAAAATTAAGAATCACTTTTATTTTCGATGGCAGTTCCATCTACCAACTTTTAGTGCCAATTTTTGTTTTTATTTTACTGTTACTTTATGATGATATTTCATATTCATATATAAAATTTGGGTTTCATCTTATCTTTTGATTAATATAATTCATTCTTAAAAAATGCTATTCTTATTTTTTAATCATTTAGGAACTTTATCAAACTTTAAGGTGTTTTATTCTGTGTATTAAAAGAACCATAAATAACTTGAGTGAGTAATCGCAGATGGAAGGACTAACATTTTCGATCCTTTCTACGGATCATCTTCAGGTCAAAGGTTTTCAAATTGGAATGCTCTTTGAATATTGTGCAATCAGTGCATTTTCAAATTATGTTTTTTGAATGCATTTATAAATTGAAATTTGGTGTGAGGCATCACTATCAGAATTCCAATTTGAAAACCTTTGTTCTGAGGAAAAAAATTTAAATAATTCAAGTTTTACCATGTAAATGCAATTGTGATTGAGAGTTTCAATTGAAGCTCAATAAAAGAAAGATAAAAACTTTAGGCTTCCATAGTAGTATATAAAGAAAAGATCTGTTATAAGTTAGTACAATTTTGTCGTTTAGGAACTTTGAAAGATCTCAATGCATTCATTTACATTTTAACAATTAAAAGATTGTTTTAATTATTTTTTCATTACTGTAGTTAAACATAAAATATTAATGGACAAGAGATGTTTTATGTAATTATATACTTAACTTTATTTTTTACATCATACACTTGCATTTTACACAAGAGATGCATTTTTAAAAATCTTGTAATGTGGAACTTACTTTTCTCTTAGAAGTAAATGTAGTTATCACCTAAGAGAAAAAGCAAGTTCCACATTACAAGATTTTTAAAAATGCATTGTACAAGGTGATGCCTTCTCAAATTCCATTAATTTAAAACTTGCAATATATTCTTGCTTTTAAACATGCTATCATGTTTGTTATTAATGTTGTCTTTACTTTTATTACATTATATCATCATAATCATAGTGTGAAAATACTAAGTGAATGGGGGATAAAATTGATGCAAATGGATGCACTGTTTTCCCACTAGTTAAGTCTGGTCCGTTAAGGCACTTCTGCTGGTAAATATCCAGCAGGATATAAGTTTTTTCATTGTTTTCCCCCTCCCTCTCCTTTCAGGTTTTCTTGTTATGCAGACTCTCATTCTGTTAATTGCCATATTACAAAGAAACTGCAATTCATGTTTAGATCATTATCTTTGGAAATTGTTCTTTTTATAAACATTCTTACCAGTTTTGAGATGCATATGTTACTCTTATAAATTATTTGAAATCTTAGGATTTGCATTATTTCAAATTTTTTTGCATACAATGAGACTTTATTATCTATAGTGCAGCTACATTTTATGTGGATTTGAAACAGTTTAATACATAGTAAAATACTATTAATAAACAAAATTATGTTGATTTTGTTTACTATTTAAATTTAATTTGTATTTTCTAACAAGCTTAAATTTTTTGATATTGAATGAACTAAGCCAGTGGTTCCCAAACTTTGATTCTCGGCACCCTTGCTAAACGCAGATTTTCCCAAGGCACCCATGTCAAATTCTAAGGAGTACATTAAATTCTAACATAAAAATTTTATGACATTTTGTGGCACCCCTATGAGGAAGAGTCATGGAGCCCTAGGATGCCACGGCACACACTTTGGGAACTGCTGGACTAAGCAGTAATTTTAAGTTTGCAATTCATTGAATTAGATTTTCTTTAATGTAAACATAAAATTAAAATAATTTAAATTTTAACTGGAATAAATATTTCTTGTTTAGTAATTTACATTGTCTTAATGTCTAGATAAC
This sequence comes from Centruroides sculpturatus, assembly GCF_000671375.1. Taxonomy (NCBI): domain Eukaryota; kingdom Metazoa; phylum Arthropoda; class Arachnida; order Scorpiones; family Buthidae; genus Centruroides; species Centruroides sculpturatus. The sequence goes on from NW_019384906.1 coordinate 443,155, forward strand.
ACAGGTCTGCAAGTAAAAAACGGCTTAGGATTTTTATACATTTTCTTACAGATTTCAACTTGGTAAAAACGAAAAAAATACCAAAAAAATTCCATCTCATCAATTTTTTTGTTATACTCAAATTTTTGTTTGTATTTAGCATAAAATTCCTAGTTAACTTAAAATTTACTATTCTTTTTTTTATTTAAAAAATAGCCTTAAAACAAAGACTTCTCACATTNGACACGATAATAATAATAATTGCAAGTAAGGTCTGCAAGTAAAAAACTGCGTAGGATTTTTATACATTTTCTTACAGATTTCAACTTGGTAAAAACGAAAAAAATACCAAAAAAATTCCATCTTATCAATTTTTTTGTTACACTCAAATTTTTGTTTGTATTTAGCATAAAATTCCTAGTTAACTTAAAATTTACTATTCTTTTTTTTATTTAAAAAATAGCCTTAAAACAAAGACTTCTCACATTAATTCTATCAATTATAGCTGGACTTGGTAATAAATAAATAAAAATGTTAATGGTTGAAGAGAGTAGTGATAGGGGAAGGTGGGTTAAGTAGTTTTAGCATTAGGACGAAGGTTTCATCAGTGCCGGCCCGAGGCAAGTTTTAAGATGGAGCGAGATCCTATTATGGCGCCCCCTTGGTTGCCCCTAATTTATACCCTTTAAATTTCTTTACCACTGAGGCGCCCACTGGGATTTAGCGCCTGGAGCGGCTGCTCTGTTCGCCCTATGGTGGGGCGGCTCTGGGTTTCATGATCATATAGAAACAGGTCAAAAGTTGATAATGAGTAATATTATTGGTGAGGTTGAGCATGTTTCAACATGTTATCTGGGATACTAGGAATAAATATAAACAAACTACTGTTGGATTAGATCATGTTTCCACAAGCTAAATAAGTTCAGTATCTCGCTGGCCATCTAATGTCACACTCAGTTTATATCCAGCATTTGAACACTACTGTGCTTGTATTTTTATTTCTGGAATATGGCTCGCAGAGGTTATGTAATTTCTTCCAACAGCTTCTGTTATAGTTGTGGTGAATACACAGTGAAAAGTCAACAAAGAAACATAAGTGAGTTTGTGAAGAAAGTTTAATTTGCATATTTCAAATTGAAACTTGGAGATCAAGACAAAGCAGATTTTTGGAAACAATAGGAGAAAAGGAAAAAGAAGCATGGGACTCTCAAGAATGTAGTGCATAAGTTTTTGGGGAATACTAAGGACCCTGACTACAAAAGCATTGTACAACACATGCTGGCAGCACCATATTAAGCTCAAGGATGCAAGATGAGCTTAAAAGTTCATTTCTTACACTCCCATATTGACTATTTTCCTGAAAACTTGGGAGCCTATAATGAAGAACAGAGTGAAAGATTTCAACAGGATGTCCATGATAGTGAGAAACGTTACCAAGAAAAATGGGATGTCAATATGTTAGCTGACTACTGTTGGATGCTCAATCAAGAAACCAGAGAAGGAAATCGGAAATGAGTTTGGAGAAGCATCAAAAAGAAGAAGAAAAGGTTTCATAAGAAAAAGAGTAGACCTCAAATTATGTATAAATATCAGAAACAATTTGTTGATTAGTTGTAAGAAAATATGATATATTTAGTTCATGGTAATAAATAAGAGTTTTTATCAAAAATTTGTTTTTATTTTGCAAAAAATCTTTACGTGATGGGATGTAATGGAAGTTATTTTTAGAATCTGTGATCTTTAAAACATATAATTCAGTAAAAATATTCCATGCAGCTGAAAAAAAATTTTTTTTGCAGACCTGTGTAATTTAAATGAATAAAATATTTATTATTATTATTATTATTATTATTTTAGCCTGGAAAAATGTGTACAAAGAATATGAACTGACAAAGCAATCACCCGCAGAAGGAAAAGGTAAATTATTCCAAATTTATCATTTCTGCCTATGTATATTATATTTTGTTATGGATTATGTAATTAGAGAGATTAAGTTTTTAAATATTAAATTATTAGATATTTTTTTAATGCATATGAAGTATTGTATTAAAGTAAAAAGATCAATCAAAACTTCTTCCAAAACTTCAGACTATGATGTGTTACATTTAACGCCTCATAGTCTGAAGTTTTGGAAGAAGTTTTGATTGAGATAACTGTTGGCGTGACATCCAATCCTGTACTTAATACTCCTAACAAGTAAAAAGATCATTTGTTTATAAAATTTACTTGTCTTAATTCAAAATTGTCTGCAGGAAGAATTATGCAGACAGAACTACATAGTAGAATAATGGAAATAATTGACTAAAGTAACATCTTTGAAATTACTTTTAAAAAATTGTCTGGAGAACAGTCCAGGGGAGAACTGATGGTTAACCCCATATTTAGGGAACAAAACATCCAGTTCAGACATAATAGGACTTTTTTTTTACCTTCATTATTAAATAAATAGTCTTTTCACAGACACTGGATAAAAATTTCTTATCCTTTTACTCTTCAAAACCTTTATCTACCAAGTTACACAAAGAGAAATGTATTTATTGTGGAGTAAGAAAAACTTTTAAATGGATATCCAAGGAAGATCAAAAACAAAAGTGAATAAAACGTTAAAAAATGTATAATAAACTGACTATTCAAAAATGTGTATAGATAATAGGAAAAATATGGTTAAAAAGAGCATTAAAAATAACTAGTAGTATTGAAAATTTAATATTTTCTTAACCTGTTCAACCTTTTTTGTAAAGTAATGCAATATAAATAGTATAATGAACACCAGTTTCTAATATAATGATGTATAATGAACAGTGTATAATGAACACCAGTTTAACAAAATTTTCAGTATAACTGATATATCTTTAATCCCCACCAATTTCCTATTCAGCTTAATGCAAAAATGTTTTAGTTTAACAAATACTATTACAGTAGAGCCTTGGTTATCCGACCCCCCGATTAACCGACACCTCGGTTAACCAACCATCCTAGTCGGCAAATTTCAAATGTCCGCTAGTGATATGGCGCTACAATATTTGGCTATGTCTTGGCTACTTTAATATTATTTTTACGTGTTTTAGCTGGCAACACTCAGGCGCGCGGTCTGTGTATGTGATAGTAATTTTGGCTCTGTGTTTCGATCATCATAAATTGGTTATTTTTCGCTGTATCCTGGATTTTTATATATCTTTGTATTCAGTAACTCTTAAGGATTCTGTAAGTGTTAATATTTTAAAAATTGGTAAGGTACTCTTTATATTATAAGCACCCGTTATTTTTGGCCTTTGTCGGCCCGCTCGTGCTCCCTGTTTGGATCCAGGCTACTTTCGTTACGTTATTATATTTACCTAGATATATGTATAATGTTGTATAAATTTGGTTTCATTCTTTTAAACGGTTCGCGAGAATTTTCGGTTTAAATTATTCACCATAGACAAAGGTCGTGTCCACCACGTGGTCGTGTTAGCCACTCTGCGGGAGCTAGTTGTTTGGCGTGTGGCTTTTCGCGACGGTTGATTTCGTTTGTTTCATACTCTTTTAATTATAATAGCAACGCTACTGTGTAAACTTGTCGGATGTTACACCTGTACATGTTTAATGTGTTCTATGCCATATTAACTTTGGATTATGTGTTTAATGCTATGCCTACCGATCTGTGTTGTGTGTAGGAGCCTGTGTGTGTGAGTGCAGCGTCTCTTGGCATTGTGCTATCTGTTCTACTACACCTACATCACACCCTTTTGGCCGGCTCTTTTTACACTATACAAAATGTGTAATGACTCTGAAGCCTCATCTGATCCACGTACCTTGGCCTACAACGTGCTTGACGAACTGAAGGCTACATCGCTGAAAATGGGAACGTCAAACTTGGTGGTATAGGGCACGCAGACTTTGTTATTGGATGCGCCCAACGCATCATCGACATTTTCATAGCAAGCTATGAGAAAAACAGGATAGGAGAAAAGCTTGATAACATAACCAACAAAATCGACCACCTAATTAACAACAACTCCAGAGGAGACCTGGTTGAAACTCAACACAAACTGATAGAAAAACTGGACACAATTAATCTTAATAGCTCCATCTATTCCCAACAACATATGAATTATAGCAGGGCGCTTAAATCGGGTAAAGTTCTAGAGTACCCTAACAACATAAAGAAGACAACAACCACCCAGAACGTCCTTCTCGTGTATGGTAAAGGAGAGGAGAAGAACAGTGAGAACATTAAAAAGTCCATACAGAATACCATCGAACCATTAAAATTGAGAATTGGCATTGAAAAAATCAGGAAAATTGGAGGAGGTGGCATCGCTATAGAAATGGAAAACATGGATAACATTACAATCTTGGAAACTAAAATCAAAGAAAAACTGCCCGAATTAGACACACGACGACCAAGGAAGCGGAGACCACACATCAGTATTATCTCTGTTCCCCAGGAATGCAATATAGAAGAGATCCCACAAAAAATATATGATCAAAACACTATAATTCAAGACAATTATGAACGCAGTCAATTTGAAGAGGAATTTAAGGTGAAATTCAATACTGGCAGGAAAGAGAGCTCCTTCAAAAATTGGATAGTCGAAGTCACACCCAAACTGAGGAAACTACTCATAACTTCAGGAAAAGTCAACATAGAGTGGTCCAGGTGTCGCATTGTGGACTTCTGTCCAGTCCTGCAATGCTATAAATGTTGCAAATTTGGACACTCCACCAAAACCTGCCCCGAGGAAGAAAGCATATGTAGCCAATGTGCAGGAAAGCACACATATAGAGAATGCCCACTTCGTGATGTGCAGCCCACTTGTTGTAATTGTACAAAAGACAGGAGAACGGAGGTAAACCATAACGCACGCAGTAGCACCTGCCCTATTTATCTTAAGCTGAAGACCAACCTCATTTCACGCATCAACTATGAATCTTACTAACGATAACACATGCATCCGTTTTCTGCAAGTCAACCTAGGTAGAGGTATCTCAGCCACCTCACTACTAGCTACAAAGTGCCACATGTACGATTTCATCATTGTTCAGGAGCCGTACTGCCTAAATAACACCCCCTCTTGCCTCCCCACTCGTTATTCTATCCTCAAAGGTAGTACTTCTTACCCTTGGGCAATCAGCATCGTCACAAACCCGAACCTCTCAATTTTACATCTCAAGAACCTCTCCAATCAACACATGGTTTGTAGTGAAATTTACCTGAATAACCTCAGCTACACGATCATTAATGTCTATTGCCCACAGGAGGCTGATGTGCACAATATCTTGAGTCAGCTACAGTACGTTATCGACAAACGGAACAACACCAACATCATCATCGCTGGTGATATCAACGCCCATTCGCCAACATGGGGGGGTGACCAACAGGACAGCCGCGGTGAAGCATTTGAGGAATTCTTCGCACAGAACGGACTGCTCGTATTGAACAATCCCCTTTCCCCACCCACTTACGTGTCTAGTCGAGGTGAAACCTGGATAGACATTACTGTCTGCAGCCCTAACTGTCTTAATCTTATCAACAACTGGAAAGTTCACGATGAGAACAGTCTTAGTGACCATGCCTACATTTCCTACTCTCTGAACGCCAATGACAAAGCCTCGAACACCAGTTTCTCTAATTATGCAAGGTACAACCTTACCCATTCAGACCTGAAAGGAATGCAGGACTATCTACAAAACAATCTACATAATTACACATACAACAATAAGGAGGAAGCAGAACAGACCCTGGAGAGAAACATCAGCAAAATCAGGTATGCATGTGAGAAATTCATCCCAAAGACCATCCC
>NW_019384907.1:0-17312 GCF_000671375.1 Centruroides sculpturatus
TCAAATTGTATATTTTAAAATTAAAATTTCTGTATGTGTTAATTTCAGAAATGCGTAGCATCAGTCCTGCACTTGCAGGACAACTTGCACTCTTTAGTCGAGAGATGATTGACTTATTGAAAAGTCAACCAAAATGTTCAATTCCGTTCAATAAGTTTATTCCTGCCTATCACCATCATTTTGGAAGGCAGTGCCGTGTAGCTGACTATGGATTTACTAAATTAATTGATTTACTTGAAGCTGTTCCTCATTCTGTTCAGGTAACAATTTTTTTTACTTCATTAAGTTTATCCTTTTTTCTTTATTTTATAGTATACAAACCTTGGAGTGAGTAGTTATTTTAGCTATTTGTGAGAAGCTGGAGGTTAGAGTAATTATCTAAACCCTTTGATTAGCATCGGGTTGGTAAAACCCACTCAATTGTCACTGGATGGCTAGAATGGCAAGGATTCAATCAATGAGTGGGTGGATATGCTGATAGGGGTCCGCGATACATGAGTAAGAGGTACCATTATATTAAATTTGTTGAATTTTTACAAACTGAATGAATACAAACTATAGGATTACAAACTTGTGACAAGATTCTAGGATATCATGTTTCTGCTTATTGGCTAACAGACAGAGAGAGAGTTTACATAAATTGGGTAATCATCATACCTCTTTGCCATAGTATCAATTGTTTCTGTGGTAGATTATCCGTGGAGGCCTGGGATGACACTTTCACAATTCACAAAGTTAAAAAATATTCCTTAGGGACTGATCGCATTGGAGTTAGTGGTCACCCGTCTATGGGGGAAATCTGCCTGAAGTATTGTGGGAAGGGAGTCTTGGTGAAATTCGGCTCGAAGGTTGGGTGTTGGGTTGGCCATTACATCCCCTATCAGGTGTGGGAATTCAGTCAGGTGATTCGATGTTTGGTCGTGGTGATATTCAGAATGTGTTGTCGATGGACAATGGGAAATAAAAAAAATTGACTAGCAGGTTTAGGATTTCTTTTGATTGTTTTTAGATTCTCCCCATGGACTTGGTTAAATGTTAATTTTCTCACACTTTAACAATCGATCATTTTTAACATATTTTCGATACTTTAAGATTAATCTGAAAAGATATTTCAGATTTGTAGAATTTCGCCGGATGAAAATTTATTTTAATCACAAAAGACACAGCCTACAAAGAAAGGTCGGGTTGTCGAAGGTGTTCTGGAACACATGATCAGAATAAATGGTGGTTTCAAAAAAAAAATAATAATTTTTGGACAGACTGTGTCTTTTGTGATTAAAATAAATTTTTATCCGGCGAAATTCTACAAACAAAACTTTTTTTAATTCGTCACCAGAGGGATAAGGCCAAAATTTACATTTAACAGCGCATTTATCAAGTGAATATAAGGACCAAAATTCCCCAACTGGAAAGGATGCAAGTTCAAGACGTCTGTAAGGCCGCCAGTTCCAATTTTTTACTTTTAATGTTTTAATTGGATATTTTTGTGTGTTTTTTAAAGAATGTTTTAGCCTGACGACCTAATAGCCTACAAAGAAAGGTCGGGTTGTCGAAGGTGTTCTGGAACACATGATCAGAATAAATGGTGGTTTCAAAAAAAAAATATAATAATAATAATAATTTTTGGACAGACTGTGTCTTTTGTGATTAAAATATTTCAGATTAATCTTAGAAAAAGAAGAGATGGAGGCTACAGTGCCAAGTTAGGAAATAAAGAATTATAATAATAGAAACATTGAAACAATGATGGTGTGAGCCTATTATCTTGCTTTTGAGTAACTGTTTATACATTTGAGTGCTAAGAGAAGTAAGATCATGAGGAATCTCGCATTTGGCTCATCTTTGATATTTGATATGGACTTACACTAACATTGTTATGAAAAGACATCCTCCAAGAACATTATGATGACAATAAGTTTGTGTGTCAAATATGGGCTTATGTCATCATTAGTTTCAATACCTCAGTCATGAATATAAAGCCAATTATTTTTTATTCTTTTTACAAATATCAGTAATGGTTGAAATTTATAAGGATCTCTACAATTGACTGTCAAATGCACTCAGAGCCATAGCTTTACATGTTTTAAATATGAAATTAATTTAATGGATTATAGGCAAATCACTGCTTCACCAAGAGTGATGTTAATTTTACACAAGAAGAATTGTAATTGTTGTGACATCTTTACTACAGTGGGCTGCAATTTTTAATCATATTTTTAATTTAAATTATATTCTCTCCTCACCAAATTAGTATTGTCTTGCCCCTGTATGTTGGCTCACCAAACTGCCCACAGGCGAGATCCGGCTCGTGAAATCAGTTCATCCGGCCTGTTGCCGGACTGTGCCACGTATGAGCTAAAATATAATTATTTGTATGGAAATATCATAGATTTTAGATGAACTTACTATGTAGAAAAAATTAAAATAAATGTAAGTAAAAATGTCTAAATTGGTCCAATCTGATTTTCACATCTGACAGTAATCTGCCCTCCACACAGACTAATATCTATACTTACTCTGAACTTCTTTTCATTTCTCAATGTTTGAAGGTGTCCTGTGTCCAAAAATGTAAAAATATTGAGTCATTTTTTTTTTTTTTTTGACCGATCACTATACTTTAACTCTGTTATATATAACAGCCAGGATCATTCTCTCATTGTGTATCTATTTAGATGAAGGCTATTACATATTGAACTAACCTTTATAAAATGAAAAATTGGATGCACTTCAATCAGTTTGAATTAGTTTAAACAATTATATGAAAAATAAGATTATTAATTTTATAAAGTAATTTAATAATAATATTTTACTAATCGTGCATAGTTTTTCATTCATATTTTACGTTTATGTAATTAAAATAATTATTAAAAATATTGAGTTTTTCTAAAGTCGTCACTTTTTCTAAAAATGTTCCCGAAGGCTACCCTGTGTAAGCAATGATTGGTGACAGCTCACCAATTAGTCATCAAGTTTGGCACATATTGGAATTGATGAGCTCAATGAATGATTTTTCTAAAGGAACTAAGTAATGCCACTACATCTTAAACATCATCGTTCAAGTTACAAAATGAAAAAATTAATGCATGTTAATAATTTTTATGTAATATGGAAAAATGTAAGTCTAACTTGAATGCTACATTTGAGAGTTCCAGGATTTTTGCATATATCAGTTTTATTATTGAAAATTCCGTGGTTTAATATTATATTTGTTTTCTTGTATTAAGTATGTTGTAATTTTGGTAGATAAAATGTATAAAATACTACTCAACTGAAATTTTTTTAATGTATTTACATATAAGAAGAGAAAATTAAATTAAGTAATTAAATAGTAATTAATTAATAACATTTAATAATTTTCTTACATCTATAAATTTCAGATTTTAGGCCAAGGACAGAATCGTATATTAATACTCACTCATCGGGCTCAAATTAAAAGATTTTCTTCCGATCTCCTTCGAATCTTGAAGTCAAGAGCAAGTAAGCAAGTAACCCTTAAAGAACTTCCCGTAATTTATGAGCAGTGCATAAATAAAGCATTTGACATAACTGATTATGGAGTCTGTGAAACGGTAGACATGTTGGCAGAGCTTTCTGAAAATATAATTATGGTAATGTAGTATTTATAAATAATATAAATAAGGATTTTATAAAAGTTTGTTCTGATTTATACTAAATTAGTTTGGTTGACATAATTGTGTTATTAATTTAATGTTATTTGATGGAACTTTTTTTAGTCTTCTGAATGGATAGATAGCTTAGTGTTTTTCTTTTTTCTTTCTTAAATAATACTATTTTAGGCATTTGAAGATTGTTTTGTTTTATCCTCCAAAAATAATTTTATTATTATTATTATTTATACAGATGTCAGTTGAAATTTGTTTATCATCAGTTTTGTTAACATGATGTAAAATGAAGCAGGAGTTTCCTATATTATAGTTGATAATACGTTCATGAAAATCAGACATTCTGTACAAAAATGTTAACCAAGAGTCTATTTCTTATTGGTAGAAATGTAAAAGATTTTGTAATGCATTATATCATGAAACCTAAACCTCCAACCAAATTAGTAAAATGTAACTAAAATAAGCTATTTTTTCATTCCAGTAGCAAAATGTAAAAACAAATGTTTTCAATCAGTTTCAATGATTAATATTTTTCATTTAATTTAAAACTATGAAATCTAAGTTTTAAGTTATCAAATTCAAATTTTGCAAAAGTATAATAAAAACAAACTATAACAAACATTTGTTTTTTCAGAAAGCTTTTATTAGTTTGGCACTTTGAGTTTAGCACTTGTTTATACAAGTTCATCATTAATCCAATGTCGACTTTGTGTTTTATGAATAAAATAAAAATTTCCGTAAATTAGAATACTGACTTGTAATTCAATGGGGGGGAATTGTGCTAGTAAGTTAAATGTTAAATATAGTAAACTATTTTTTGAAAAAGTTAATGTCTGAATAAGAAAAAAAAATTTATATATTTTCTGGCATAAATATTTTCTCTAAATTATTATTTATTTATTTTAATGGCATACAATTGTCATTCTCAAGGGCCATTGTGTCTATTCCATTCCAAGATTAACATATAAACAATATAGAAATGGGATATAAATATAGAATAAAAAATGGAAAAAACCAAAAACTCCAAAAAAGGAAAAAACAGAGACAAACATTTTCAATAACTGTAGTTATCGTCGTTGATTAAATATGTTCAAAGAATGAATGTAGGAGTATTGAACATTGTAACTTTTTTCCTTCTTCAAATATTGATACTGGTAACATTTATTTAATCTTGAATAAGAATTGTCTTATTGCAGAAACATCAATTATTTTAATTATGGAAAAAAATAATAAGTTTCTCTCTTTCAAATCTGAATAATTTTAAAGAATGTAATCAACAACATTTAAGATACAATAAAAAAAATTGTTCCCATTATTCTATCTGCTACTTTATTTTGAATATTTTATAATTTATTTACATTTATCATATNATTTACCGTCGTTATCGTTTATCATCCATAATATTAATACTAATAATGTGTTTATTATTATTATAAAATCCATACTAATAATATTATTATACTAATCTTGCGGAGTGCTGAGTTATTAGTAATGTAAAAAATGTACGTTATTAGTTTAGTCTCTACAGGAAAGCGCCACAATAAGATCTCGCACTATCTGAAAACCTGGCTAGAGCCGCCATTGCAGTGACCCCCAATTTTCGCCTATAGTTCTTTTCGCTCCCATAGAGTTACGTATTGCTCAGAGGGGATCGGTAGCGTCAATTTTGGGAACTACTCAATTGTAGGAATATTATAAAAAATAAACAAATAAATGCTGTCTTAAGTTAAAATATATTTATATAACTCAGACTCTTATGAGACTTTGTACATATAATCTCAAAAAAGTTCGAGTTATAGCGAGTTAGATTGAGATCAAAACAATGATTTCAACTATATAATTTAGTGCAATTACTGTATTGTGGAAAAAAAACTAAGACCAATTCGGTCTAGTAAAATTTGCTCACTCCCTTTTGGCAAATGATATTAACATAGAAATCATAATCATCCAATCTTCTAAAGTAATTTGTTCTTGAAAAAATAATTTACGGTCTTCTTCATTTTATGTGACCTTTTCATCTGGTATCAGTCACGACGAGGCACTAAACAGGTGCAGACCTTCTGGTCACACGACGTTTAAATTGTAGATATTTTAAATTCTCTAACATTTCGGTTTCGTCCTCATCAAATATCACTATTTTCTTCGAAATACGTTGTTTTGCGCGAACATTAAACAGAGTTTATTGTAGAATTTCGCGGATGAATATTTAGTTTAATCACAAAATACACAGTCTGTCCAAAAATTATTTTTTGAAACCACCATTTATTCTGATCATGTGTTCCAGAACACCTTCGACAATCCGACCTTTCTTTGTAGGCTACTAGGTCGTCAGGCTAAAACATTCTTTAAAAAAACACACAAAAATATCCAATTAAAACATTAAAAGTAAAAAATTGGAACTAAGCGGCCTTACAGACGTCTTGAACTTGCATCCTTTCCAGTTAGGGAATTTTGGTCCTTATATTCACTTGATAAATGCGCTGTTAAATGTAAATTTTGGCCTTATCCCTCTGGTGACGAATTAAAAAAAGATTTGTTTGTAGAAATTCTTTTGTGATTAAACTAAATTTTCATCCGGCGAAATTCTACAAACAAAACTTTTTTAGAAGTAATTCGTCACCAGAGGGATAAGGCCAAAATTTACATTTAACAGCGCATTTATCAAGTGAATATAAGGACTGAAATTCCCTAACTGGAAAGGATGCAAGTTCAAGACGTCTGTAAGGCCGCCAGTTCCAATTTTTTACTTTTAATGTTTTAATTGGATATTTCTGTGTGTTTTTTAAAGAATGTTTTAGCCTGACGACCTAGTAGCCTACAAAGAAAGGTCGGATTGTCGAAGGTGTTCTGGAACACATGATCAGAATAAATGGTGGTTTCAAAAAATAATTTTTGGACAGACTGTGTCTTTTGTGATTAAAAAAGAGTTTATTGTCTTCTTGCACATTCCATATAATTAGAGTTATTATTAGTGTTTTATTAGTGTTAGATTTAGAGTTGGTGAATACGAATTTAGCAATAACTCAAAATTCAAACCTAACCCTAATTTTAACTCAGGTTAAAAAATATGGGACAAATGGCTCATTCCGACAATTAAAATTAGACCAGTTACAGGAATATTTGTGGGGCTAATACGGTGTCTGAAAGCAACGTTATCAATCTCGTATATCATAAATATTGTATTTGCTTGTGTAAATAAAATAATATAGACTACTTTCATTAAAACATTTTAGTTAATTTACAGTAACGATGGGGATGGTAATTTCTTGTCCCGCTATAAAATACTTTTCTAGGCTCGTCAGTGTAGGCGATTGTCTTAGTGCTGTACAAACAGGCAGAGTGCACGATGTTGATTCTTTTGTATTAAAATCGGTAATAATTATAAATTAGTAAAATATTCTTCAAAACGATTGTAGAATTTGTTGTTATTTCAAATCACCTTGGTGAAATTTGTTTATATTTACATGGTCGAATTTCTTATTGCAATTGATGGAAAATAGTTCTAAATTATTACGTGTAAAATGCAAACAATTAATATAAACGATAATTATTTTTTATTAAATTTCAAGATTACACATGTATAAATTTCAATATTACACATGTCTATATATATATATATTATATACATATACTTATATATATGTATATAAGTATTTTTCAATTGTGAGTTATACAAAATGGCATTGTCTTTATTACAGTTACATATATGAAATGGCTGTAATCCGAGGATGAGAGAGATCATCCAGCAAGGTCTTAAGAAACAGGTCATGCAAATATTGTAAATTCGAATCCATGTTTGCAAATTTGTAGAAAACTTTCTATTTCTGTTTATTTCCTGTTTTATCTAAATTTGCGTAACATCGATTTGTGTTTCTATGTTATCTCGTTACTTGTTTTTATTACAATTATACAGTGTGTAAATTTCGTACCATATACCGAAAAAATCTCTAACTATTACTGTACAGAAATTGTATAAACAAAAATTATATCGTGTTAAGTCATTAGTGCTTTATTAATCTGCTTTCGAAACACTTCCAAATTTTACTAATATTAAGTTAAATTGAATTGATGGAATAAGACAACTCACACTTTAGCAATTTCTCAAGAGGTGTACAGTACCTTTCGAGAGCACTTTCTGTACGAAGCTGCCTCTATTTAGATGTTACACATGTAAAGAAAACCCGAAAAATTGCACGTAACAAGCAAGTTGATCGGGCATAAATTTGTGATGAATTTTATACGCAATTTTCAAGATAAACATCTGCACGAACTGTTTTCTAAAGCCTTTCTGAATGATGTCTTTTATTTTTTGTTTAGAGCCATTCTTCTCAAATAACTGCACAGGACTTATTGCCATTTTATAAAATGATCAATTTATAAATACGTATATTAAATGTGTAGAATATCGAAATTAATTTTTTTGTTGTTTTTGTATAAAAAATTAGTTTTCAAATTGTTAGTACTTAATTTTTTTATGGGCGATATGGTATGGTTTCATTAACTATTGTGAAAATCTACTCTTTTTTCGAAATTTTGTTAAAATTGTTTAAGACATTCTGCTTATTTTAGTAAAATAAACGAAATTAAACAAGAAACTGTTATATCACCGTTATTATATATTTATGCAACTTTCAAGGTAACGGCAAGAAAATTAAAACTTTAAAGCAATAACGCTAAAAGCAATTTTAATAAAAATTTGAAACACGCTAATGGATTAATCCATTGGCATATTACTAAATGCATATATCTCAGAAATGTTATTTCGTTGCACTAGGACTATAATCGAAAAATTCGAGAAAAAAATGTAATTTTATATTACATAAATGGATAATATCTATTACTCGATGAAATTATTGAAAATTCTTTCTCTAAAGTACATAGAATTGCGAACATAAATTTTAAGTATTTGATAGCATAGAAAATTCCATTAAGACACGTCCCTATCACTCTGCCCTTCACGGATAAATGAAGGTTAAAGTAATAAATGTAATAATTTTAAAGTACTGTATTTCTGGCTGAAATGATAAAGTGCATGGCCGTACGTTAGTTTAATTTGATTACAAACTAATAAAACATCATTAAAATTATATTGAAATACAAAAGAAAACTTTTATGAAATAAAATATTAGTGCTTTGTAATTTGTATTTTGTCAAGTTTATATTGATAACGAACTTTACGACAATGTTGAACATTACGTTTGTTTTCATATAATTAGATTAAATTTTCGTTTTCCAATTAGTTTCTTACAAAAACAATAGGGTAAGATGTTGTGTTTCTATATCCCGCCTGTTTTAATAAGTATTTCACTTTCGTAGCTGTTATGTATAAAAGTATGATAATCGTGCCAAATGTAATCATCCGAACGTTTTGGAAGTCTAACGTTTTTAAACACCCTGAACCCAAAATGTCAAATAATAGCAAAAATATTTCACGATTTCTGATGTGTCTGTGTGATTGTGTGTGTGTGTGTGTGTTGGTGTCTGTTTCGTTTAATATGTGTAGACAGGGTAAAGATAAACAAACAAAATTTGAAAACGTAGCTAGTGTGTAAGGGGCATTAATGGAATTAAATTTTTGTTATGAATGGTCAAGGGGATAAACAGATGCAGAACGATAACGTGTCATAAATCGCTATGGGTCAGACTTAATAAATATTTTACTTGTTCCTGACAATATCAGTGTTTTGGAAAACTGATCTCTACCTTTAAAACTAGGTCGTTTGCTATTTTACAATAATTAAAAATATAGAATTTTTTTACAAAAAACTCTGATGACAGACGGCAATTTTAGTTATTAATTTTTATTAATAATACAAATGTTATTTTTACAATAAAATCTCATAGAAGCTAATAAATTTACGCAAGTCTTTGCTAGATATTTTTAAAGATATTGGTCATAGTAATTGTTACGTTTATTTTTTGCACATGCAAAAGCAAAATTATTCACATATAATTACATTTTATTCATATTACAAATACTTTTTTATTAATACAAGATGCCAGAAGAATAAAATAATATACAAAAATATTAACTGACTAAACAAAGAATTATTTAAAAGTTTAAAAACTTTTTTCAATAAACTATAAAAATATTAATTGTGGGATAAAATAAAATCAACGAATTAGAAAATTATGAATTTCATCAATGATAATTTGTTTAAAAATTTAGTCAGTGATATCGTATTTGCAAATTACGTGAGAGACTATCGTACAGGATTTAACATATCTACATATCTACAATACAAACATATATTTTTATTTATAGAACAACATGTTTTAGTAGAAATATGTAAATTTTATAAATATGTACTGGTCAAAATCAATAATAGAAATAGTGCTTATCAATTCTTTGAATTCTACACATGCATAGATTTAATGTATCAGAGTATACGTTAACATTATCATTTACTGTATGAACTTTACTATAAGCTTCTCCATTAAATTACAGAAAATTACTTTAACGCAATATCGATTGAGGTAAAAATACTCTTTTCACATTGATTATAAGACACTGAAACTTTCCATTTATTATTATTTCGTACATTTGAAATTCTACATTTTCAATTATAAGAAGTATAAGTAATAGTGAAATTGCTGTCGCAGTGGATCTTCGCATTCGATACGTTTCTTAATTTTAAAAGTCCCGAAAAAACAGATTGCAACGTTTTTGCCATCTGAAAAAAACAAACTTTTGTAATTATCACTGAAATCACGCATCATTAAAATTAGTAAAATTTATTAATTATCTAGAGTAATACAGAAATAGCAACCTTAAGAGGGATTTTCTTATCGACGACTAAAAATCCACCCATCGTAATACACAATGAAACTTTCCCGAATCTTTTCATGAAATCGAAAATCTGTGGAAAATATACGCAAAATAATGTAAAAATGTTGAGATAAAATGTAAGTTAATATTTTATACCAGTTGATTTTAGTTATATAAATGAATATATAAAATAAGACTAGTTTCAACATGCCACTCGGATTCGGATAGGAAACTGAATGGCGCTATTAAAGACTTGTTCATTCAGCTCTCCATTTAAATCATTGTATTTTGTAATTGTGCCTTAACACCGAGGTGGGTTTTAGGATTTCTTATTTTTACTGCACATATATCAGTTTTGTTTTCGTCTGTCCGATAAACCATAGAGTTTACAAATTGTTCTAAAAGATAATAATGTAAAATAAGGACAATAACACAAATCGCATACCTATATAATTATTTATTAAATTCAATTACCGTTGAATTTTAATAATCGTTAGACGTACACAGCGTGTACTGTGTGCCTGCGTATGATATAATTTACTATACGATAAATGAGCTATGGTTGTGTACAAGAGATTGAATTAAGGGTTGGCAAGATATGGCACACGTACCAAACGTAGCACGCAGGACTATTTTCAGTGGCACTCTGATTGAATATAAATTATTAGAAATGATGTTTTAATTATTAATTATTAAAGTCCGTTATAACCGGACCAGTGTTGATACTATATATTGCAGACATTAGTAGAGTCATGTCGGCATCCAAAATAACACTATATCTGAAATTCGGCACAACACTGCTGCATGGTTGCCAACGCTTGGTTTGAATATCGATGTTGAAACTGCATTTAAAAAATTCACCGCATGTACTCAATAGAAATGGTAAACTCTACCAATATTCCTTCCGTAGCTCTTTCTCGTGGGTGAAATAAAATATACTGTACAGTATAAAATGTTTAAAATAGTACCTGACGATATCGAATATTTTACAAATTTTCGTTTTAAACTGGTTCCATTTAACATAAAATATCGCTCCGTTTCGAAGAATTTTTTCCGTTTATACTGGTTTTCAATTTATTCAGGTTTCGTTTTGGCAGTGTAATTTAGTTAATTGTTTCAAATTTAAGTAAAGAAATGCTTATAAAACCCAGAATCGAATAATTAATTATTGCACACATACGGGATTTCAGCTATACAATTCAAAATTCCCATTACACATTTTTGTCCAATTGTAGGTTAGAATATTCACTATTTCACACGGCGTTAATAGCGTGCGACTGTATAGCATGAAGTCCAGCTGCAAATTTTCTGTGGAAGGCAAGAGCAGATATGTAGAGAATATTTTACAATAAATTTGTAATTCGAATTGAATAAGAGCGATGTCTAATGTGTAATGAGTAATGATATATACAGTTGTAGCGAATTTCTACTCATTGAGTAAAAAAAAATGTATTTATTTATTTTTTGATTTACTCGATATAAAAAGTATATTTCATATCCCATAAACATGTTGTAATTTGATACAAAATTAATATATAAAGTTAGACGCAATCGCTAGTCCAGACAGAATGAATAATTTTCCAGTCACAATTGTGTACATTTTTAGGTGCATTCGAAGAGCCAAATTGAAAACATAAAATCTGACTACTCCCCAAGAAAATTATGCAGACAGAGTCTTGAGATTCCCCTCTCAAAATTTTTTGTTGAGAAGTCAACTTAAATCTAACATCGATGCAACGATTGAACGATTATGAACCTTATGTGTTGGAATTACGTATCCGTTGCACACCAATAGCCAAGTTATAGCAACGACTCATTCAGTACCAAAACTTTATGGAGCAGTTGCGCACCTCTCTTGCACTCAAAACTCAATCTTTGTCTAACTTTTTTTAATTTTCTTAATTTGTAATGAGATACGTGACAGAGTAAGCAATTTATGATTAAACAGATAGAGATCGACATTTCAGATATTTTTCGATATGTATAATAGAAATATATAATATTTGGATATATACTTTATATAATACTAGGAATATGCGAATTATCGAAATGTATATAGATTAAAGCTTAGCAAAAATTAATTTGTTAATATGTAAAAAGAAATATACTTATAATTACTTTAGACACGTTCTTGAATAATTGTGCATATACTCGCGGTAAAAGAGAAGTCACCCATATTCAGTACCCTGCGAATTTGTCAGATCTTTGCGAAAACTGACAGGAGTCATCATAAAACATCAATAATCTAAATAAACTCAGAGGGGACACAACAAAATTCATCATTCTAAATTTAGAAAGTATTACAGGTCTAATATAAAGACTTTAAATATCTCTGGCATTTACTTCATTTTGAATAAATTAAAAAATAATACAAATAATACCTGTAGTTTCTGTTCCAGTTTTAATTTCGATACAGCAAATTGAGAGATATCTTGAAATGCATTCTGCATCTAAAGACAGGAAAAACAAAACGAAAATTGATACTTAAAATTATATTACTAATATATAATAATATTAAAGACAAAATAATATTTAAAATCTAAATAATCTAAACTAAAGAGTAAAAATTAAATGAGTAAAACACGAATAAAGATTTACCGTGAATGCGAAACAGCACAATAAACTGCCAAAATATATACAAAACAATGTAAAAATGATAGACATTCCTAAACACAAGAAATGCACTAATACTTGCATTTTTATGAATAAATACGCGTAAAACCAGAAACTTGTGATCCAGATGACACCGAAATAAAGTAAGCACAGCAAAGAATTAAACTTTGTGTTAAACTGATTGACAAATGTCCACAATTCTTCGTGATGCCACATAAATTCCGCCAATTTCTTTTCCACGAATTTGTTAGTTTTCTTAATTAGAAAGAGTTCACTCAGTAGATGTTCGAATTCCTTGTGAGCAACGAACAATACAATCGCTGATAACAACAATGAACATGCAATTCCTGCTATAAACAATATAAAAACTAAATCAATATGAATAGTACACAAAAATGCTTCACCCTCAAAATATTGCCTTCTTTCCATAGCAGGGTAATAGAGGAATGCAGTAGCCAGTTGGAAACAAACAATAATTACCATTGCAAAGAGAGTAACAAATAGAGAGAGTTTTCTCATTGTGGAATTATTTTCGTATATCATTTTCTGTCGAAAATATTCGTTCTTTAATCCAGTTTCTATTAATTTCAATTTGTTGTTTCGGGAACAACTAAGGCAGATTGAATAAGCTAAAAATGTAAGTCCAAAAACAGTATTCAATATCGAATCTTCAGTAGTGAGGTCATCAAACCATCCTTTACAAATTACATAATTACTGGCGATCGGTGTAGCATGTAACAAGAGCAAACAAGAATGTACCCACAAAATGATTCTTATACATTTAGTATAAGTATTTTTCAGTTGAGATTTTTGTAACATGGCAATGTCCATTTTACAGTTACATAAGTAAAACGGCTCTACCCCGAAAATAAGAGATATCATGCAGCAAGGTGCTATAAAACAGCTCATGCAAATTGTGTCTTGGAAATTCGAATTCATGTCTGCAACTTTGTAGCACAGTTACTCATGAAATAAATACTTTTACTGTATGCTATTTTCTTATTTATGCACGTGTATTTTCTTACATCACTAATGTTCTCTTTATGTATTCTCAGGAAATAATTAAATGTTACATCGAAATCGCATTTATTAGATGTTTACGTTGATAATGGATTTATCAACGTAACTCCATTAGTACATTTCTCTAATGAGCGTATTCCATTAAGATTCTACATATTAGCCCAGGATTACTTTAACTCAGTTATTTATTTTCATTATTGGAAATTAAGGTAATACAAACAATGTTTGAGTCTTGTTTTCTCTTTGAATAATTTTTAAAAAAATAATTCACATGGACGTAAAGTCAAACTAGAAATCTTGTCATTCTTTAGTCCGCATTATCTGTACTCATTGTAGAACTAAAGGCACAAAACTCGTTTAATTTTTAACGCATTTAGATGCTGCCATTCAAGCAAATATTCTCTGACTTGTTTAGGTAGATTATCGATTTATTTTTTAATTATTACTTTTGTAACCAGTTTTATATTGCATAATGTCTATTAAGTGGTTACAATCATCAGTACTTTATGACGGAGTTGCGTTACAAACTACATTAATGGACGTATTTTTGAAAGTAATATATTCAAATATTTATTTTTTAGGAACAAGATAATAACTACTAAAAAATATTTGTGAATGAATATATAAATGCATTGATATTATGCGAAATTTATGTTAAAACATTTCCACTTTGTACAATTACTGGCAGAAGTGAATTAAAATTGTAAATGTATATGTTGCAGTCAAAACCAGTTTTTAGTTAGAACGCACTTTAACAAGTTGAAACTAGTTTATACTGGATGTCTTTGTTAAAACCAGTTTTGTCTAGGTAAAACTAGTTTTAACTCAAATTCATCTTTGACTAACAGTAAATTCTACTTTTAACTAGACAAAACTGATTTTGTCTAGTTAATGTACTGCTGTATATGTTTTGATTTTAGATAAAACTAGTTTTAACTTTTAACATTAGTTAAAACTAATTTTAGCTACATAAATATGTTTGGGGGAAATAAATAAAGTTTTGTATAGTGATTCGGGGGAAGATGCCTATCATTTTCCTTATGAAGACAATTATTTTGGGTTTTGGGGTACTTTCATGAAAATATCATATTCTGGAGTATGTTTTTCAAATAAAACTTTGGAATTTNATAGAAATATATAATATTTGGATATATACTTTATATAATACTAGGAATATGCGAATTATCGAAATGTATATAGATTAAAGCTTAGCAAAAATTAATTTGTTAATATGTAAAAAGAAATATACTTATAATTACTTTAGACACGTTCTTGAATAATTGTGCATATACTCGCGGTAAAAGAGAAGTCACCCATATTCAGTACCCTGCGAATTTGTCAGATCTTTGCGAAAACTGACAGGAGTCATCATAAAACATCAATAATCTAAATAAACTCAGAGGGGACACAACAAAATTCATCATTCTAAATTTAGAAAGTATTACAGGTCTAATATAAAGACTTTAAATATCTCTGGCATTTACTTCATTTTGAATAAATTAAAAAATAATACAAATAATACCTGTAGTTTCTGTTCCAGTTTTAATTTCGATACAGCAAATTGAGAGATATCTTGAAATGCATTCTGCATCTAAAGACAGGAAAAACAAAACGAAAATTGATACTTAAAATTATATTTAATATATAGTAATATAAAATACGAAATAATATTTATAATCTAAATAATCTAAACCAAAGAATACAAATTAAATGAGTAAAACACGAATAAAGATTTACCGTGAATGCAAAACAGCACAATAAACTGCCAAAATATATACAAAATAATGTAAAAATGATGGACATTCCTAGAAACAAGAATTGCCCTAATTCATGCATTTTTATGAATAAATATCCGTAAAACCAGAAACTTGTGATCCAGATGACACCGAAATAAAGTAAGCAAAGGAAAAAATTAAACTTTGTGTTTAACTGATTGACGAATGTCCACAATTCTTCGTGATCCCACATAAATTCCTTCAATTTCTTTTCCACGAATTTGTTAGTTTTCTTTATTAGAAAGAGTTCATTCAGCAGATGTTCGAATTCCTTGTGAGCAACGAACAATACAATCGCTGATAACAACAATGAACATGCAATTCCTGCTATAAACAATATAAAAACTAAATCAATATGAATAGTACACAAAAATGCTTCACCCTCAAAATATTGTCTTCTTTCCATAGACGGGTAAAGGAGGAATGCATTAGGCAATTGGAGACTAACAACAATTATCATTGCAAAGAGAGCAACAAATAGAGAGAGTTTTTTCATTGTGGAATTATTTCCATTTATCATTTTCTATGTATTAACGGCCTCTTGAATATGAATGTTTATAAGGCCGTTTGCAATAGTACTTTATATAGAATTTGCTCATATACAGTAACAATGCGTGTTGGCATCCTTGTTTTAAGTCAAAGTTCAATTAAAACTTTAAGTTTCTTTAGCTAAAATCTAATATATTGCTTTACTACGTTGCCACGGAGAATCTCTTCCTGGAAATTCTTTTTAAAATGTGTTTTTTGCATAAATTTTAAGTATTAAATTTTGTTGTAGATTCTTACAATTGTATGTGTTATATGAAAATGTATTATCATCAATCGTAAAACATATGGATATAAAAGATCATTGACACCATTTTCCAACAACATATTGTAAAAATAAATTCATAAACTTCTATTCACTCGATGTGTTCGTCTCTTACAATTCACGTCATTATTATTGTTGAGAGGAGTTTATTCAACTGTTACAAACTGCGTTATTGAGTTAACATTGCCACATTCTATTATGTAGCCTTTTTGTATCTATAGAAAAATATATTAAATAATAAAAAAGTATAAATTTATTTTTTTCCAATATTGAAATGTTGCAAAGTCACGTGATTATACGCGAGTCAAAATAGAAAGTAAATACTGGTGCACATTCTAGTAAATAATCAGGGAAAATTTTCACCAAGCAGTAGTTATATATTTAGATTGTTATTTCAAAATAAAAACAATACGTAAAACTAATAGTTCGTACAAAGTATATCACATGTTCTTATGGTCTTTGTTACTGTATAAGTAACTAGATATGTTACATTAAAAACTCGAGATTATGTTTATCGATGTAATATGCTTGAGAACTGAGGGATCTGAGTTTGAAACATAACGTCCGGGGAGTTGCTTGACACGACTAAGAAATATATATTCGAAATAATTACATAAAACACGGAAAATTTTGGATGGGATGAGAGAAAAGAGTTGAGCCGGTCCAATCGGGAGCAAGGTCAGTAGCTGGCATTCGGGTTC
>NW_019384907.1:17669-44978 GCF_000671375.1 Centruroides sculpturatus
CTAGTTTTAACTAGACAAAACGGGTTTTGTCTAGTTAATTTACTGCTGTACATGTTTTGATTTTAGATAAAACTAGTTTTAACTTTTAACATTAGTTAAAACTAATTTTAGCTACATAAATATGTTTGGGGGAAATAAATAAAGTTATGTATAGTGATTCGGCGGAAGATGCCTAACATTTTGCTTATGAAGGAAATTATAGCGCTAATTTGGGTTTAGGAGCCCTCTAATGAAAATATCATATTCTGGAGTATGTTTTTCAAAAAGTTTGGAGTTTATTTTAAAAAATTGTCTACTGTGTTTGCAATGACGACTTTTTCACTGTCTGGCATTTTAGGCATCTCACTCCAGGTATCCGGGTGAGATACCAAATGCCATTAGGGTAAGATAACAAATATAATTGCATAAAATTAATTTTTTAATTTCTTAACCAAATTTTATTTATTGCATATGTAGTACAAAGTACTTCATAGCAAGTATAACAGCACAGTATAAGTATTGTTAAGTTTCAGCCCGTTCTAACGTGCTCTATAGCTAGCTGAAAGTTTTTTTTTTCAGTCCAAAAATCTTTTTGAGAAGTCCTTATATAATTTCTATGCATATCCTGCAATAAAACATGAAAAACAAAAATTTATTAAAAATAGGCATATTGGAATTCAATTAACAAAAAATAGGCATATTACCCCAAGAAAAATGTGGCATCTTTTGGGATTTTGTTGGGGTAAGATGCCTAGTAGAGTCAAGTGCTCCAACATGTCCGATCGGGATCGGCAGTAGCTGACAATGGACACTTTAGAACCTTAACTACATCATACATTAATTGTTTTTCACAATTTTTAACAAATTCTATTTTAACTTTTAGTTTATAATTACTCTAGAAACATTTTACAACAAAAACTTCGTTCTTATCTAGCTTTTATTCTTCTGAGATGCGGAAAATGAAATTACGGTAGCCAACTACAGCTTTCTGCACTTAATATTGGTTCAACGATTCATCATACAAATACATGACAATATGTGAGGTCACCATTTGAAAATATTAAAAATTAGGCATCTTCCCCCGTTTACCATCTTATTCCGAATCACTCTATATGTTGCAGTCAAAATCAGTTTTTAGTTAAGATGCGTTTTAACTAGTTAAAACTAGTTTATACTGGATGTCTTTGATAAAATCCGTTTTGTCTAGTTAAAACTAGAATTTACTGTTAGTCAAAAATGAATTTGAGTTAAAACTAGTTTCAACTAGTTAAAACGCGTTCTAACTAAAAATGGGTATTGACTGCAACATATATAATAGCGATACTTTTCTTACGTCTCATATAATAGCATAAAATCATATTTTTTGCATATTTAAGCAGTAAGATGATTAACCTATACTTGTCAAGTTTATTCACAACAGTTATTCAATGTTTTTTGTTTTGTTCTTTTAGAGCAGTGTTTTTCAACCTTCTTCAATAAGCGACCCCTTTACAAGTTAAAAAATTCTGGCGACCCCCCAGGGCTATATTAAAATTATATCAGTGATTTTAAAAACTACGTATTTAAGTTTTTTCTGTTGAGACCTAAATATCGATCAAAAAACCAATTGTATTGTAAAATAAACAGGCACAGCCTTCTCACTGAGATTGTAGTTTTTTTTTATTGTAGTGTAGGACCAACAAACACTTGTTTTTTTTTCTTTTACTTGCGACCTGCTGTGTAAGGCTTTGCGACCCCCTGGGGGTCGCGACCCACAGGTTGAAAAACACTGTTTTAGAGTGCAGTCGTGAATAATACCATTAAAGGCCTTTAAAAAGGTTTTTTAATTAACAGAAGTGTTTTAAAAATACTTACAATGGTTTCTGTACTTTTTGTGAAAATCGAGTTGAAAGTTAATTTTCCATTGTTAATCCGAAAGGTTCGAACTGTCATTTTTAAAATTTTGTGCTTTTAAAATTGTATACTGTATTTTCAATTATAAGCAGCATAATTACGTATGAAGCTGATGTTGCGTTGATTTTTCAGATTCTTACGATTCTTAAATTTAAAAGTTTCTAAGAAACAAATTGCATAGTTTTGGCAATTTTAAAACAATAGAATTTTGTAATTATCACTAAAAATTTAATTTTTATTGAACCAATATACAGTGGTACCTCAGGATACGAAATTAATCCGTTCCGAAAATGAGATCGTATCATGAAAATGTCGTAAGGTGGATCATCTTTTCCCATACGACTACATGTAAAACCAAATAATTCGTTCCAACGCGAAAAACATACTCAAATTAAAGCCAAGTAATACATTAAAAAAAATAACTGTAGTAAGAAAAACAAATGAAAAATGCGAACTAATGTAACGTCGTATGATGAGTTTTTGTTCGTATCGTGGAGCAAAAATATGTTCGAATTTCATGTCGTATCCTGAAAATTTCGTATGCTGGGGCGTTCGTAACCTGAGGTACCACTGTAATGACTTCGAAACTTATCCACAAAAACAGTGATTGTGTGGTTCTGAACAGGTTCGAACCCTCACTGAAATTTGATTTAAAATAATATTTTTTTTGTATGAAAACACTGTCGTGGCTATAATTTGGCTATGGGAGGGTGACGGATACATCTTTAGTGAGAGAGGCTTTTGGAATACAGTAGACATCCTATAACACGGGTTCCTATAATTACGAATCCTATAAGACGGCGAAAAAATTGCGACGGTATCCGTAAAAACCTGGTAAAAAACTCTTATAATTCGGTAAAACGTCAACGGGCAGCCGAATTACTTTCCGCCGTCCAGCGCCACGCTACGGAGAATTTAGGCGGGTAAATTGAGTTTACTATCGTCTGTACAGTATTATATATAAATTATATATAAATTAGGTACTGTATGTATAATTATATATTAACTTAATTTATTGTAACTTTATTATAATTATATATATACTTTCCGCCGTCCAGCGCCACGCTACGGAGAGTTTAGGCGAGTAAGTTGAGTTTACTATCGTCTGTACAGTATGTAAATTAGGTACCGTAAGTCTAATACAGTACTGTAATTTTATACATTTCTTGTGAAAGAAACATTTCTTATTCAACGGCCATAAAAATTATTTATATTAATGATGTCTCCAAAGTTCAACGAAGTTTTCACAGAAAAATAACTTATCAGAAATCGCCTGCCGTTTGGTGCGCTGCTCCGCGACGAAAAGAAGCTTGAGCAATGGCGACGTCGAACGGTGCACACTCGATAAGTAATCATACAATTTTTTGTTTATAGCATTGATTATACGGATTATTCCCAAAAAAATTATACATATTTTGGAAATGTTGAGTCGAATTAGTCTAGAATCCATTAATTTTACGGAAGAAAACCTTTCAAACAGCCGTAGTCCTTAGACTTCATACGTGTCGGGCTGTGATTGACAAGGAATAGTACAAAATTGATTCATAAAGAACGAAACGTATCTACCGTGTTATAGGGAGGTCGACTGTATTGCAGCACGAGGTTTGCTTGTCGTCCATGTAGAGCTCGTGAGATTTTTTTTTTTTATTAACGATACAGTTGTTATGTTGTTAAAGGTTTAGATTAATTGTGAATACAAAAATATTAACATGCGAAAATAACGTAACAAAGGCCCAGGAAAAAATTTTCATTTATGCAACGGGATTGAAAGATCAACAACGGTAAGCCTAAATTATCTATCTTAGAAACTAAAACGTTATAACGAATAGAATGGCCGAAATAGGGCATGGACAGCTACCGAAATTTACGGGTAGCAATTTCACAAGACTGGAAGTATCGTATAATGGACATCCTAGAAAGTAGAGGTCCAGAAAATCTGTTAACAGACGACCTACCTACAGATCCCGCCGAAGAAGCGAAATGGAAAAAATACGGACTCCCAGGCCAGAGGCATTTTAAATTGCACGATAGACGACAAGCAAGTAGCACTTATTTTAACTTGTAGAACAGCGAAAACAAATTTGGTTTTATTTAAGAGAAAGATACGAAGCGAGCCTAAGAAGACAGGAGAAAGAGGCCAGACACAATGTGACGAGAATAGTAATGAATCATGACGAGACATGGCGAGATTATCTATTAAAAGGAGAGAAACTTCTAGAGAGTGCTAATGGGAGCTCAAACAGAAGAAGACGAGTTCATCACCACACTACTGAAAAATTTACCGCAAAAGTCCAGCCTAATAGCCATGCAATTCAAAACGTAAAAGACTCCAAGATCTCCGACGTGAGAAAAACCTTCGTAAGATATGAAGAAAGAAATGGATTCGAACAGAAAGAAAACATCGCAGCCTACACAGCATATTACCAAAATTACAAAACCGCAAAAGACAATACACGAAGAAAATCACGAACAAGGGAAACGCTATGCTATATCTGGCGTAAACCAAATCACAAGGCAATTGAATGCTAGTTGGACTCGATTAACAAAGCAAGGAATAGAGACAAACGGGATAACAACTTCGATCTCGATAACCGAAGATCAAATTTCGAAACATCTAAAATAGCTCGGGAAAACTCAGCTAGAGATGACGATAACCAACAGGGAATGCGGCCGGATGGCCAAGAGGTAAAGGTGGCAGCCTACTGCTCTGGGGGACCCGGGTTCGAATCCGAATGGGCCGAAAAATCCCCCAGGAATTTTACTGGGGATGAGTCTGTTCTGATATGTCAGGTCCTGTCCCTCACCACCCAGCAGTTCATTGTGGGCCAAGCTGAACCAGTAATGGGCTTGCAAAAAGAGGCCTCTTAGTGCCCACAGGTCAGAAAAAGTAAAAAAGACCAACAGAGAATGGATCAGCTAACGAGGGTAACAACCGACAGAGAGTAACGACTTTAAACACAAACGGTGAGGTAGATACACGCTGGATCATACAGTGGTTCGACCAGTCAGATGACCCCGAAATCGCCAATGGTTAGAGAACATGAGGAAAGACAGAAAATCAATCACCACGGTCCATAATAGTATCATACAGTCAGAAAGCATAGGAGTCGTAAAAATAAGAGACGACAACTTCAATAGATTACTCCTTGAAGACGTACTATATACCCCGGATCCGTTCGCCTTGCCCCTCTGTTTACGTGCATTTTGTAAAAAGGCCAAGGGCAGTATAGGTCAGACAGGTTATATTATTTAAAAAATTTACCAAAAATCAATTTATCGTTATATTCATATGACAAAAATTACGTTACATTTATTAATATTTGTAGTTATAAATACGATATTTTAAAATACATTTAAATATAAAATTCAATAAAAAAAATTAAAATATATCAGACCTGACATCTATCTGTGAAAATTTGCAACATTTTTTAAAATTCACATACTCCAGTTAAGTGGTTTGTTGTTGGCACTAAGCCAGAACGACTTGAAATATTGTTCTGTACAATTCTATATAACATTTATGAATGTACGATTTTTAGTTTTAGGAACTAATACTCTTTATTCAGTTTAGTTTGAACAATAATATAAATTATTGTGATAAATATATAAACTAGTAGTAATACATTTACTATGTGCTAATATTTTAAATTTAATAAAAAATAAAAAATAAAAAGATATATAAAATATTAAAATTGAAGGTCACAATTCAAATATTTATCATATATTAACTTATTATAACTGAATACTTTTTATTATAGCAAGAATGAACGCATTTTAGTAATATTATTACGTAAATATGCTATAAAATAAATGAAAAAAATATATAAATTAAGAAAAAAAATCGCTAAATAAAAATTTTTGAGTCGACAAAACACGACCTGGACAAAATTACGTGAAACAGATGGTAGACAACACACTACCGTCAAGTGGTGGCATCTGTTGCCAAAAATTTTCATTAAAATCGATTTTTAGCAGGGTAACGACGAATCGATACTCTGGTCCATTGTTATGAAAAAGGGGGGAACGACAGTTTGCGACCCCAGTCACTGGCATGAAGGAAAACCAAGATAATCTTTGACTCTGAGAACTGGAAAATAGTTGATGAAAGATGAAATGTTATCATGTCATGAAAGAAGTGGTGAGACCTATACACTGTTAGACTCAGGATACCTAGCAGTAAATACAGTATGAAATCCCATCAAAATGACTGGAAAACCTATCATTAGCGACTCTGACATATCGATGGAAAGTACATTATATTAGCCAAGAACGAGATGGTATATAAATTCCCACTCGTACAATTCAACACACCTGTATGCAATACCTGAATTAGAGCAAAGTTCACCAGGATGCGCTTTATACCGGTGATCACAAAACAATCAAAAAACTTCTCTCTATCTTAAAAAGTTTTTTTCACTTAGTCGGACCCTTCAAAGACGAACCAATGGGAAGAGCAAAGTATGTACAGTCGACCCCCTATAACGCGAATTCGTATAACTCGGCGAAAAAATTGAGACCGTATTCCTATAAAGACGCTAAAAGAGACTCGTAAAATGCGGTAAAATGTCATCGCTGACTCGTGTCGCTACAGGATTGGCTGAATCTAAACCAATAGCGGACGAGCAGCCGAACTACTTACACGCTATGGAGAGTTTAGGCAGGTAAATTGAGTTTACAATTGTCTGTACAGTATATAAATTAGGTACTGTAATTTTATACATTTCTTGTGAAAAAAATATTTCTTATTCAACGGCCATACAAATTATTTCTATTAATGATGTCTCCAAAGTTCAACGAATTTTTCGCAGAAAAATAGAGAGGTTGCAGCCGACGTTTTTAACGCGAAAACGTGTACGTCGGACGTTCAGCGCCGCTTTCCTAAAGGCCTAGAAGTTTGGCAATGGTGTTTGGAATCTCGAGCATGATTCCACTGACTATCCAAACACCATTGTCAAACTTCTAGGCTTATAGGAAAGCGGCGCTGAACGTCCGACGTACACGTTTTTGCGCTGAAAACGTCGGCTACAAACTCTCTATTAACTTATCAGAAAACGCGCCCGCCGTCTGCTGCGCTGCTCCGCGACGAAAACAAGCCTAAGCAATGGCGTCGTCGAACGGTGCACACCCGGTAAGTAATCCTACAATTTTTCGTTTATAGCATAGTTTATACGAATTATTGCCAAAAAATTATACATGTTTTGGAAATGTTGAGTCAAATTAGAATAGAATCGATTAATTTTATGGAAGAAAACCTTTCAAACAGCCGTAGTCCGTAAACTGCACACGTGCCGGGCTGTGATTGGCTCATGTATGTGGACGACTACTCAAGAAAACTTTTCAGCAAATTCTTAATTTTGTTTAAATGTCAGTTGAACGCAATTTTAATTAATGCTAATGTGATGTTCGTGAGCGGCACGTGTATGCACAACCGAATTGACTAACACAAAGAATACTTAGCAAGGTTCTTAAATCACAAAGTATTTTATTTGTCGCTCGTAAACCAGGTTCTTATTAGATCCCACACCACGAATATTATAGTATTAAAAAGTAGTCGGAAATTTAATATACAGTACAATAATTTCGCGACAATAGTACGCGTACAGAAACTTAGAACTAATTCTTCCTCACTAATTTATAACCAAAGAGGGTAGAAAATTATATGAGAAGGTAGATAGAAAAAGGAAAAGATCAAAATACCCGGGATTCTCCTTATTTCATGAACACTGGATGGGCACCCCCTCGAATTCTGCAGATACATACAGACGTGATTTTTGTTCCCTTTCTTTAAAATCGAGACTTCCGTCCAACGTTGACTCTGGAGTTTTCTATTTTTCTAACGTAACCAAAATGTCCTTAGTTTGATATTATTCAGTGTCAAGTAACCCCTAGTCGCCTACTCGCGATCTGGAGCACTCTTCTCTTCACCTCTTACTCCCACGAAGGTCCAGTCAAGACTAACTGTTAAAATTTATCATATTCGTTATTATAAACCGCGCTTGAGTAAGGCGCTATCTGTTCATTTTTTGTATGTTCGACCATCGAAAGACCGCTCTGGATGGACTCTGCCACAAATATTATAAAAAGCATTGTTCTATTTGAGATATTTAATAAATAAGTAACAAATATAATTTACATAATTATTATATTGAACTATTTCCCTATTTTACTTTGCCTTATTGTTATATTATTACTTTAAGTTGTCGTGTTTTAATCTACTTAGATATTAGAACTAATTGTAAAAATTATTATTGCAAATTAACATTAAAAAAAATGAAAAGAATTGAGAAGTTTTCTAAATACTGAAATTATTATATCTGAAATGATAGTTGTTTAAAGATATTTTATAAAAACTAAAATGAAATAAAAAGTTTTCTAAATATTTATAATTTTAATTTAATCGAGAAATTTTTCATCTAAAAATAATTTATATCCTGAGAAATTATTAGGTGCAGAAATTTCTTGCTTTAGATAAACTGAAGGAAAGAGTGGAAACACTTAAATAAACTGTAACGTAGAAATAAAAACCTTTTCTAAATAATTTCAGTGTTATATTATTTCAAACTGTCGTGTACCAGAATATTAAGACAAATATTTATCAAGAAAATAATTAATTCTAGTATTGATGATATAAATTTTAAAAAATTGTTTTGGTGTTATATTATTTCATACAATTATTGTAATTTTAATTTATTCGATAGTAATTTACTCAAAAAATTAATTTTGTGATCTGAAATCATTCCATTCAACAAATTTTTATTTGCAATTTTAAAAAATTATTTGTAATTTTAATTTAATCGACTTGTGAAATTAATTTTGTGATGAAGATTTCTATAGAAAAATTAATTTAGTTAAAATTTGATTGGAATAAAGTCACTAAATTTGAAAATCTTTCAAATAATTTTATTAGGCAATACATACATAAGTTTCATATAAGAAAAAAAATTTTAAATTACCAGCGATTAAAAACTACGACTTTATGCGTATTAAAAGATAATCTAAACTGGAATTATGTTTCTTGTTACCAAATACTTGGCCAACAATTTATTGTTTAAATAAAATTAATTTAATTAAGATTAGTGATTGAAAAATTAATTTTGTGATCTGATATAATTCCATTCAACAAATTTTCATTTGTAATTTTAATTTATTCAACATCTGAAATTAATTTTGTGATCAGTGTGGTTCAAATCACTACTACTAACAAGTTCTTATTTGTTTTGCAAATTTTAGAAATACTACATGTTATAATATGTATTATTTCTATAGCTTTTGCTTATAATTTTTTCTGTCCTTGTGAATTATATTAGTAAAACTTGAATAACAACATTAAACACGGGTAAATCAACAGAGCTTTCCTATCATCGAATGTCACAGCACGCTACTGTAACCAGGGGTTAGTTTT
The DNA here is from genome assembly GCF_000671375.1 of Centruroides sculpturatus. Lineage (NCBI taxonomy): Eukaryota > Metazoa > Arthropoda > Arachnida > Scorpiones > Buthidae > Centruroides > Centruroides sculpturatus. The sequence goes on from NW_019384907.1 coordinate 26,944, forward strand.
CCGGGTATTCTTCGCGTCTATCACACCTAACTAGACGAAATTTTCTGTCGAAGGTTCCTTCGTATACGCAACCCCATTGCAGATCGTTCACTGAATTTTTAAATTTTTTTTAAACAATTTTGCAGAGGCTTAGACTCTAATAAATGGTCCTCTATGCAAAGAAAAATGGTTTTATTCTTGGTGATTGGGCATGATAGGATTAACTAAATAAAGTTTTTATAACTTATAGTACTTTTTCACCCAACTCATTATATACAATATACACATGCTAAGTAAAAACCAATGTTATATTATATAGAGTTTAATGCTTTAATAATAAATATACAAATTTTATGTGAATGAATAATCAAAAAAATTAATTGTTTATCGTTTTAACATCACACAAATGTTTAATATAATGGAATACATCTTAACGTCAGTTTTTAATTTGATAAACTGTCATTAAATGAGCTTCTATACATACCATCTTCGCAATTTTCCCAACAGTATTCTAAAAATTATTTATAATTAAGCAAATTTGTATCATATGTATTGTGTATATAAACTGGAATAATGGAAATAACAAAAGAACATCGTCAACAACATAACGAAGTACTAATGCAATTGCACTTTAAAAATAGCAGCTTGGAATGTGATAATTTCTTGTTTACTTTATGTTTTTATTCCATTGAATATGAGAGGGTTGTACAGTACTTTTCATTTGTTAAAATTTCTCTTGACAAAGCTATCTCAACCTTAGAAGCAATTTATTTTCTCAAAATGTATGCATTTCGGACCTTAAGTCAACTTAGTCTAACTTGCATGTTTTATTCCTAAAATATAGTTTTAAAAAAAGCTGATGAAGGACTTAAGGTCAGAAATGCATAAATTTTGGGAAAATAAAGTGATTATCTATGGCTGATTTTGTGTCCAGTGAAGGGATAATAAGACTAGGAATAAAGAGGCCTACATAGCATTCACAAGTATATATCAAGACTACACAAGAAGCGTATTATATATAGTATTAAATAAATTTATGTTGTTTAAAACTTAATAACAGATAATTTGTTTTATTCCTGTTAAACCTGTAATAAAAACTGAAACGCGAAAGATTCTTCAATAGTCATGCATATAATGGCGGAAATATAAATGTGTTTATATATGACACCGTAGATATTAGATATTTACGAAAATTGATAACAGCCATTTTAAAACACCAATTGACAATTTGATTTCAGTATACGGCGTAACGTAAACTTTTTTACAAAAACTCGTGAATATAGACATACCTCTAACATATCATTTAAAACAAACACATAAATAACACAAGTAATACCTTTAGCTTTTGCTCCAGTTTTAAGTTGCATAAAGAAAATTGACAAATGTCTTTGAAATTTGTTCTGCATCTAATAAATAAAAAATATATTTATAGCCTAAACCAGTGTTTCTCAACCTCTAACGAATCGCCGCTCCCTTCAACGTAGTATCGCCCCCTCAATAAAACCGTTACGTATTATCGCCCTCTTCACTTCAAAATTCCGATGCCGCGGGCCAAGGCTAACGCCAAATTCGTACTGCATTGAATAGACTAGTGACTAGTATAATGTTATTCGTTTCATTATTGTACGATATAACAAATAAAATGTCCAATTATTCTTAATATAATGTTTTACTATATCGCCCAGAAAATTATTTTTCGCCCCCCAAAATATAAATTGTTACTAATCGCCCCCTCAACATAAAAAAACGCCCACATGGGGGCGATATCGCTCCCATTAAGAAACAGTGGCCTAAACGAAAGTAAAACGAATTATGACCGATTCACTTAGAAGATTGTAACACGAATAACATTTACCGTGAAAGCAATACAGCACAATAAACATCCCATACATATACAGATAAAGGTAGAGATGGGCATTACAAAAAATATATTTTGCGCTAATTCGTTCATTTCTATAAGTAAATATCCATAGAACCAGAAACTGGTCATCCAGATGACACCAAAATAAATAAAGCAGGATACGGACTTGTACTTTCTGTTTATCTCAATGACCAATACCCACAACTCTTCGTGATGATTCATAACTGTATTCAAATTATTTGACAGAAATGTATTTTTACTTATTGCGAAAAGTTCATTTTGTAAGTGTTTGAATTCCTTGTGAAGAACGAACTGTACAACGCATGCTATCAACGATCCACAAGCAATTTCTCCTACGCAAAACGTTTCAGCCAATGCAATTTGAATAGTACACAGAATTGCTGCTCCATCGTAATATTCTCTTCTTTGCGTAACGGGATAAAAAAGAAATAGGTTAATCACTTGAACATGAGCAAAACTCAGCATTGCAAAGGTAGCCACGAATAAGGACATTTTTCTCATTGCAGTATTGTGTTCGTTTATCATTTTAGTCTGAAATATTCGTTTTGCAATCCAGATTCAAATACTTTTAATTTATTGTTTCGGACAAAAGTAGAACTCATTGAACAAAGTACAGTTCTAAGTACAAAAACAGCATGCAATACTCTAGTTTCAGAACTGATATAATCAGACCATCCTTTGCAAAGTGTATAATTAGTAAAAACCGATGTCGCATGTAAGAACAACAAAAATGTATCTACCCATAGAATGATAACTAAAAAATACTTATATTAAATTTATTAGTGAGTGTTTTTCAAAATGGCAATATCTGCCTCACAGTTACATGAGTGGAATATCTCTACACCGAAGAGGAGAGACATCTTCCGGCACGGTCTGAGAAAACAGCTCATGCAAATTTTATTTGTAAATTCCAATTCATGTTTGCAAACGTGAAGCACAGTTAATGGAAAAATATATATTTTTTTCTGTAGATATAATTTATGGTTAATATATTTTTTCCTTTGATTAATTACCTTTTCAAGCATATCATATATTTTAAACCGTTGATGTTGCTTGAACAAATTATATAAGTTGTTCCATGTCATTCATATGTTTACAAATATCAGCTGTAATGTCACGAGTGCAATAAAAATGAACAAAACAAAAAATAGTGAATAACTCACGTGAATAAACTTGACAAGTATAGGTTAATCATTTTACTGCTCTATATGTAAAACATACAATTTAGTGCCAAGACGTAAGAGAAGTATCGCTATTATATACATTTTCAATTTCAATTCACTTCTGCCAGTAATAGTAGAAAGTGAAAGTGTTTTAACAAAACTTACGCATAACATCAATGCATTTATATATATATTCATAAATATTTATTAGTAGTTATTATCTTCTTTCTGAAAGTAAATATGTGAAAATTTTACTTTCAAAAATACATCTATTAACGTAGTTTGTAATGCCACTTTTTTATAAAATATTTATGATTATAACGACTTAATAGAAATATGTTACAATATAAAACTAGCTACAGGAGTAACAATTAAAAAAATAGATCGATAATCTTCCTGGACATGTCAGAGAATATTTGCTTGAATGCCAGTATCTAAATACGTTAAAAATTAAACGAATTTGGTGCCATTTGTTCTACAATTAGTATAGATAATGGGGACTAAAGTATGACAAAATTTCTAGATTCATTTTACGTCCTTGTGAATTATTTCTTTAAAAAATTTTCAAAGAGAAAAAAAGACTCAAGCATTGTTTGTATTACCTTAATTTTAAATAATGAAAATAAATAACTGAGTTAAAGTAATCCTGGGCTAATATGTAAAATCTTAATGGATAACATCCATTAGAAAAATGTACTAATGGAGTTGATAAATCCATTATCAACGTAAACATCTAATAAATGCAACTTGGATGTAAAATGTAATTGTTTCCTGAAAATACATTAAAAATACCAATGACGTAAAAAGATACACGTGCATAAATAAGAAAATAACATACAGTAAAAGTATTCATTTCATGAGTAATTGTGCTACAAAGTTGAAGACATGAATTCGAATTTCCAAGATACAATTTGCATGAGCTGTTTTATAGCACCTTGCTGCATGATATCTCTCATTTTCGGGGTAGAGCCGTTCTACTTATGCATCTGTAAAAAGGACATTGCCGTTTTACAAAAATCTCAACTGAAAAATACTTATACTAAATGTATAAGAATCATTTTGTGGGTACATTCTTGTTTGCTCTTGTTGCATGCTACACCGATTGCCAGTAATTATATAATTTGTAAAGGATGGTTTGATGACGTCAGTATTGAAGATTCGATATTGAATGCTGTTTTTGGACTTTTAGTTCTAGCTTATTCAATCTGCCTAAGTTTTTCCCGAAACAACAAATTCAAGTTAATAGAAACTGGATTAAAGAACGAATATTTTCGACAGATAATGATAAACGAAAATAACTCCACAATGAGAAAACTCTCTCTATTTGTTTGTCTCTTTGCAATGATAATTGTTGTTGGTTTCCAACTGGCTACTGCATTTCTCCTTTACCCGTCTATGAAAAGAAGACAATATTTTGAGGGTGAAGCACTTTTGTGTACTATTCATGTTGATTTACTTTTAATATTGTTTGTAGGAGGAACTGCATGTACATTGTTGTTATCAGCGATTGTATTCTTCGTTGCTCACAAGGAATTCGAACATCTACTGAATGAACTCTTTCTAATTAAGAAAACTAACAAATTCGTGGAAAAGAAATTGAAGGAATTTATGTGGCATCACGAAGAATTATGGACATTCGTCAATCAGTTGAACACAAAGTTCAATTCTGTGCTCTGCTTACTTTATTTCGGTGTCATCTGGGTCACAAGTTTCTGGTTTTACGGATATTTATTTATGAAATTCATGAATTAATGCAATACCTGTTCTTAGGAATTTCCCTTGTCTGTACATTAATCTGTATATATATGGGATGCTCATTGTGCTGTTTTGCATTCACGGTGAATCTTTGTTTGTTTTTTTTGCTAATTAAATTTGTGTTTTTTAGTTTAAATTATTTGATCAGTGTTTTTCAACCTCTAACGAACGTCGCCCCCTTCAATAAAACCGTTACATAGTATCGCCCCCTTCACTTCAAAATTCCGATGCTGAGAGACAAGGCTAACGCCAAATTCGTACTGCATTGAACAGACTAGTGACTAGTTTGATGTTATTTATTTAATTATTGTAGGATATAACGAATAAAATATGTAATTATTATTAAGATAATGTTCTACTATATCGCCCAGAAAATTGTTTATCGCCTTCCGAAAATATAAATTGTTACTAATCGCCTCCTCAACATGGAAAAACGCACAAATCGGGGCGATATCGCCCCTGTTGAGAAACACTGAGTTAGATTATTAGTACTATTTTCGATTCTTATATTACTATATATCAGTAAAATAATTTCAAGTATTAATTTTGGTTTTTTCCTGTTTTTTCAGATGCAGAATGCATTCCAAGATATCCGTCAATTGGCTGTATGCGAATTGAAACTGGAACAGAAACTAAAGGTATTATTTGTATTATTTTTAGTTTATTTAAAATGACATAAATTCCAGCGATATTTAACGACTGTATATTATATTAGTAATACAGTAGAACCTCGATTATCCGGACCTCTATTATCCGGATTTTCGATTATCCGGATTGTTCAAAATAAACAAAAATTTTACGAATTTGCTGATTTGCACTTGGCGAATTACGATACTGTTTATGTACGTAATGGAATGCACAATTTCTTTTTATTTCAACAAAGTCTCACCCGGCTCAGTGGCCGTAAACTCTTAAATATATTTTGCGTCGTAATAAAAATATAACTTGACATATGTATTTATAAATAATTTATATTCAAATTACATCATTTCTATGACCAAGGGCGGCGTAAGGCATGGGCAACGTGGGCCACCGCCTATGCCTCGCGGTCCGAAGGGCCTCGCGCCTCGAAGGTTTATGCATTACTTAAAAGCCGCGAACGCGACGAAAAAATTTTACTCGTCATAAAACGATAAATAGTTTGTCAAATTTTTATTCATAAAAATGCAGTTTCAACTGCTTTTTATCTTATAAAATCCGTCTTCTTGAGCCACCAGAGGGCCTTTTAAACAAAAGCTAGTCTGTTAGTGCTGGTCAGTAGTAGTCCAAATTCAATACGAACGTTTGTTTCTTGAAAATTTGATCACGATTTAAGTACAGTATTTATTTTTAATATTACCGATATGTCATCGAAAAAAAACGTGTTGTATTATCATTAAAAGACAAATTAAAATATTTGTTTCGATTATCCGAATTTTTCCTTATCCGGACTACCTTCATCCCCAATTAGTCCGAATAATCGAGATTCTACTATATTTTCGAAATTTATAATGATGAATTTTGTTGTGTTTCCTTTGAACTTATATAGATTATTTATGTTTTATGACTGCTGCTGAATAGACAAGTTTTAATAGCGCCATTTCGTGGCGTATACGAGTTGCATGTGGAAAGCTAGTCTTACTTTATATAATTATTTTTAGAACTAAATAAATTGCTATTTCTTACAAAATATTACCTTACATTTTATCTCGATGTTTTTACGTTGTTTTGCGTATATTTTCCACAGATTCTCGATTTCATGAAAAGATTCGGGAAGGTTTCATTGTGTATTACGATGGGTGAAATCTTAATCGTCGATAAGAAAATCCCTCTTAAGGTTGCTATTTCTGTGTTTTTGTAGATAATTCATAAATTTTACTAATTTTAATGACGCATGATTTTAGTTATAATTACAAAAATTTGTGTTTTTCAGATGGCAAAAACGTTGCAATCTGTTTTTTCGGGACTTTTAAAATTAAGAAACGTATCGAATGCGAAGATACACTGCGACAGCAATTTCACCATTGATTATACTTCTTATAATTGAAATTGTGGAATTTCAAATGTACGAAGTAATTATAAACAAAAAGTTTCAGTGTCTTATAATCAATGTGAAAAGAGTAATTTCAATTCAATCGATATTGCGTTAAAGTAATTTTCTGAAATTATATAAAAAAGCTTATAATAAAGTACATAGATTAAATGATAATGTTAGTATATACTCTGTTACATTAAATATAATATGCATGTGTAGAATTCATAGAATTGATAAGCATTATTTATATTATTGATTTTGAATATTGCGTATTTATAAAATTTATATATTTCTGTTAAAACATGTTCTTTTATAAATACAAATATTTTTTGTATTGTAGATATGTAGATATGTTAAATCATATACGATCGTCTCTAACGTAATTTTCAAATATGATATCATTGACTAAATTTTTAAACAAATTATCATTGACTAGCAGACCCCGCCACGCGTTGTTGTGGCTCAAAATACATCTATTATAAATGTATAGCACTTTTTCCGTGGGAGGGAATTTTTCGAGAAATTCCTTCTTAGTGTACATTTTTTTGACGTACCCTATTAGAATGCAATTAAAAACGCAAAAAACCGCATTTAAAATAGTATAAATAGATGCAGAGTTCTTTACGGTAAGCCTTAATCCAAACTATCTTCCCCCAGTGGAGAGAATTTCGAGAAGTATGCTATATAAAAACACGTGCGTATTTGAATGCAGCGTTGTGTCAAAATTTCAAAGGAATCGGTAGGAACAAACGAACATTACACTTTTATTTATATAGATAGGTAAAAGATGATCTGCATTAGTTCACTCTCACAGAAAAGCATAATGCCTCACAGAAAATCGAACTTAGGTCGTCGAACTCGTCGCGCCATCTGTTGGACATAAAAACTTTAAGGGTTAACCCTAGATGATATATTTTAATTTATATGAATGTTTAACTGAATAATATACAGCCTATGTCCACCGTGAAGTTCCATTCTAAATATTGGTGAAAGAACTTTTGAAATCAGATGAATAGTTTCTGAGGTTACCCGCTACATCCAAACTTACAAACATTACCTATTTATAATATTAGTATAGATGAAATTTATAATTTTCTGAGTTGATTTGATCTTGCCTTAGAATAAATCTTTTTATAGTTAATATAAAAAACTTTTAATCAGTTATTTACTGTATATTATTTGATTCTTCTGGCATGTTGTATTAATAGACAAATATTTGTAATATGAATTAAATAATTATATGTGAATAATTTTGATTCGGCAGGTTTTCTCATGTGCAAAAAGTAATATGACCGATATCATAAAAATATCTAGCAAAGACTTTCGTAAATTTTTTGGGTTTTATTAGATTTTATTGTAAAAATAATATTTGTCGAAATTGTAAAAATAAATAATTTTTCATTAATTAATAACTAAGATTGTATGTAACGCCATCTTTTATGAGATTTTGTTGTAATTTTTATATATTAAAAAGTTAAAAAATTTATATATTTTTAATTATTATAATAATAATTAACTATAAGTTATCCGTATATTTACGTATTAATAAATGCAGTAGAGCATCGATTATTCGAACGTCGATCAACCGAAACATCAATTAATCGAAAGCAGAGTCGGTAAATTAACTGGACTTTTCACTAATAGTTCAAACTTAGCTAGAGACAATATTTGCCGCTAGTTGGCGCTACTGTTAGCAGGAGAGCGTTGTTCTTGCTAGGTATATACAGTCGACCGCCCTATAACGAGGGTTTCTATAACGGACATTCCTATAACGTAGCGAAAAAATTGCGGCAGTATTCGTATAAAGGGACTCGTAAAACGTCGTCGCCGACTTGTGTCGCGACAAGATTGGTCGAATCTGGACCAATAGTAAATGAGCAGCCGAACTACTTTCAGCCGTCCAGCGCCACTCTACGGAAATTTTAGGAAAATAAATTGAGTTTTCTATCATCTGTACAGTATTATATATAAATTATATATAAATTAGGTATTGTACATATAATTATATATTAATTATATATAAATTAGGTACTGNCAATACAAACATATATTTTTATTTATAGAACAACATGTTTTAATAGAAATATGTAAATTTTATAAATATGTACTGTTCAAAATCAATAATAGAAATAATGCTTATCAATTCTATGAATTCTACACATGCATATTATATTTAATGTAACAGAGTATATGCTAACATTACCATTTAATCTATGTACTATGACCTTGTATAAAATTACAGAAAATTACTTTAACGCAATATCGATTGCGTTAAAACTACTTTTTTCACATTGATTATAAGACACTGAATCTTTCATTTATAATTACTTCGTACATTTGAAATTCTACATTTTCAATTATAAGAAGTTTAATTAATGGTGAAATTGCCGTCGCAGTGGATCTTCGCATTCGATACATTTCTCAATTTTAAAAGGCCCGAAAAAACAGATTGCAACGTTTTTGCCATCTGAAAAAAAACAAATTTTTGTAATTATCACTGAAATTACGCATCATTAAAATTAGTAAAATTTATTAATTATCTACAAGAACACAGAAATAACAACCTTAAAAGAGATTTTCTTATCGACGACTAAGAATCCACCCATCGTAATACACGATGAAACCTTCCCAAATCTTTTAATGAAATCGAAAATCTGTGGAAAATATACGCAAAACAATGTAAAAACATTGAGATAAAGTGTAAGGTAATTTTTTATAAGAAATAACAGTTAATTTCAGTTATATAAATGAATATATAAAGTAAAACTAGTTTCAACATGCCACTCGGATACGCCACTGAATGGCGCTATTAAAGACGTGTCCATTCAGCTCTGCATTTTAATCATTGTATTTTGTAGGTGTGCCTTAACACCGAGGTTTGTTTTAGGATTTTTTTTCAGTTTTTTTTCGTCTGTTCGATAAATCCTAGAAATAATAAACTGTTCTAAAAGATAAAAATGAAAAATAAAACAATAACACAAATCGTCTACCAATATAATTATTTATTAATTTCAATCACCGTTCAATGTTAATAATCGTTAGACATGCACAGCGTGTACTGTGTGCCTGCGTATGATATAATTTACTGTACGATAAATGAGCTGTAGTTGTGTACTGTAGATTGAATTTTAGGTTGGCAAGCTATTGCACATGTACCTTTAATTATTACATAGAAACGGCGAATTTTTTCAAAGCAAAGATCACCAAAAGAGGCCATAAGAAGATCACCAAAGGAAGCCATCAAGAAAAGTTAAGCTATAGTAGAAAAACGAATTTATGTATAATATTTTGATATATAGTTGACTGAGGAGGGCAGTGCTCGATAGGTGTTATTGTACTTATAACCGTATTAACTAAATAAAGATGAAATACCGCCAAGTGTTGAAATAGAAACACACCTTGCGTTAGTGAATGAAAAATATTAATTTGTAAATACGCAAAAAGAAATATACAGTAGAACCTCGATTATCCGGACCTCTATTATCCGGATTGTTTAAAATAAACAAACATTATACGAATTTGCTGATTTGCACTTGGCGAATTACGATACTGTTTATGTACGTGATGGAATGCATAACATTTTTTGTTTCAACAACGTCTAACCCAGCACAGCGGTTGTAAACTCAGTAAATATATTTTGCGTCGTAATAAAAATCTAACTTAACATACGTATTTATAAATAATTTATATTGAAATTACATCATTTCTATGACAAAGGGCGGCGTAAGGCATGGGCAACGTGGGCCACCACCTATGCCTCGCGGTCCGAAGGGCCTCGCACATCGAAGGTTTATGCATTACTTAAAAGCCGAGAATGCAACGAAAAAATTTTACTCGTCATAAAACGATAAATAGTTTGTCAAATTTTTATTCATAAAAATGCAGTTTCAACTGCTTTTTATCTTATAAAATCCGTCTTCTTGAGCCACCAGAGGGCCTTTTAAACAAAAGCTAGTCTGTTAGTGCTGGTCAGTAGTAGTCCAAATTCAATACGAACGTTTGTTTCTTGAAAATTTGATCACGATTTAAGTACAGTATTTATTTTTAATATTACCGATATGTCATCGAAAAGAAAATGTGTTGTATTATCATTAAAAGACAAATTAAAGTATTTGTTTCGATTATCCGGATTTTTCCTTATCCGGACCACCTTCATCTCCAATTAGTCCGGATAGTCGAGGTTCTACTGTACTTATAATTACTTTACACACGTTCTTGAATAATTGTGCACATAGTCACGGTAAAAGAAAAATCACCCATATTCAGTCCTTTTCGGGTTTGTCAATTCTTTACGAAAACTGACAGGAGTCATCATAAAACACTAATAACATATATAAACTCAGATGGGACACAACAAAATTCATCATTATAAATTTCAAAAGTATTGCTGATATAATATAAAGACGTTAAACAACTCTGACATTTACTTCATTTTAAATACACTAAAAAATAATATAAATAATACCTTTAACTTTTGTTCCAGTTTTAATTTCAATACAGCAAATTGACAGATATCTTGAAATGCATTCTGCATCTGAAAGAACGAAAAAAAATTGATATTTAAAATTATCTTACTAATATATAATAATATAAAAGACGAAATAATATTTATAATTTCAATTTTAATGATGATTTCAGGAAGTTAATACTATTTACTAAAATATTTAATTTCCGAATCTCTTCATTAATCCTTTTCACACAACCAGAGAAGTATCCACAACTATACGGCGAGAACCTGATACCAATCGAACAAAAAACTTGACAGCAGGGTAAAAAAATTTACTTCTTGTTTTTAATGTTAAAGCGTCAGATTTTCAAACAAAACGCTGACGTTCGATTATTTTTAATAATGTAAAATTTTACCTATTGTTTTTTGTATATTAATGATGTTGTTTCCTCAAACAATGTAACGAATACTTCTGTGATTGTGTGAAAAAGATTAATAAAGAGACTCGAAAATTAAATATTTTTGTAACTAACCTTAACTTCTAATTCAAAAATTCTAATTCAATATTTATATTCTAAATAATCCAATCAAAACAATACAAATTAAATGAGTAAAACACGAATAAAGATTTACCGTGAATGCAAAACAGCACAATGAACATCCCATATATATACAGGTTAATGTAAAGATGATGGACATTCCTAAAAAATAGAACTGCGCTAATTTTGGCATTTTTATAAATAAATACGCATAAAACCAGAAACTCGTGATCCAGATGACACAGAAATAATTAAAGCAGAGCACAAAATTGAACTTTGTGTTAAACTGATTGACGAATGTCCACAATTCTTCGTGATGCCACATAAATTCTTTCAATTTCCTATCAACGAATTTGTTAGTTTTTTTTATTAGAAAGAGTTCGTTCAGCAGATGTTCGAATTCCTTGTGAGCAACGAAAAATATAATCGCTGATAACAACAATAAACATGCAGTTCCTCCCATACACAATATTAAAACTAAATTGATATGAATAATACACAAAAGTGCTTCGCCCTCAAAATACTGTCTTCTTTCCATAGAAGGGTAAAGGAGAAATGCAGAAGGCAGTTGGTGACCAACAGCAATTATCATTGCGAAGAGACTAACAAATAAAGAGAGTTTTCTCATTATGGAATTATTTTTGTTTATCATTTCCTGTCGAAAATATTCGTTTTTTAATCCAGTTTGTATTACTTTCAATTTGTTGTTTCGGAAAAAACTGAGGCAGATTAAATAAGCTAAAAATATGTCCAAAAACAGCATTCAATGTCGAATCTTCAGTACTAACGTCATCAAACCATCCTTTACAAATTACATAATTACTGCCAATCGGTGTTGCATGCAACAATTGCAAACAAGAATGTACCCACAAAATGATTCTTATACATTTAGTATAAGTATTTTTAAGTTGAGTTTTTTGTAACATGGCAATGTCCTTTTTACAGTTACATAAGTAGAACGGCTCTACCCCGAAAATGAGAGATATCATGCAGCTAGGTGCTATAAAACAGCTCATGCAAATTGTATCTTGGAAATTCGAATTCATGTCTGCAACTTTGTAGCGCAGTTACTCATGAAATAAATACTTTTACTGTATGTTATTTTCCTATTTATGCACTTGTATCTTCTTACATCACTAGTGTTCTCTTTATGTGTTCTCAGGAAATAGTTAAATGTTACATCGGAATCGCATTTATTAGATGTTTACGTTGATAATGGATTTATCAACGTAACTCCATTAGTACATTTCTATAATGGGCGTATTCCATTAAGATTATACATATTAGCCCAGGATTACTTTAACTCATTTATTCTCATTATTGAAAATTAAGGTAATACAAACAATGTTTGAGTCTTAGTAAATATTTATGAATGAATATATAAATGCATTGATATTACGCGAAATTTATGTTAAAACATTTCCACTTTCTACAATTACTGGCAGAAGTGAAATGAAATTGTAAATGTATATAATAGCGATACTTTTCTTACGTCTCATATAATAGCATAAAGTCGTATGTTTTGCATATTTAAGCAGTAAAATGATTAACCTATACTTGTCAATTTATTCACAAGAGTTATTTACTGTTTTTTATTTTGTTCTTTTAGAGTGCAGTTTTGACTAATGCCATTAAAAGCCTTTAAAAAGGCTTTTTAATTAACAGAAGTGTTTTAAAAATGCTTGCAATGGTTTTTGTACTTTTTGTGAAAGTCGAGTTGAAAATTAATTTTCCTTTGTTAATCCGAAAGGTTCGAACTGTCATTTTTAAAATTTTGTGCTTTTAAAATTGTATACTGTATTTTCAATTATAAGCAGCATAATTACGTATGAAGCTGATGTTGCGTTGTTTTTTTTCAGATTCTTACGATTCCTAACTTTAAAAGTTTCTAAGAAACAGATTGCATAGTTTTGGCAATTTTAAAACAATAGAATATTGTAATTATCACTAAAAATTTCATTTTTATTAAACCAATATAAAGAATTCGAAGCTTATCCACAAAAACAGTGATTGTGTGGCTCTGAACACGTTCGAACCCTCACTAAAATTCGATTTAAAATAATTATTGTTTATTGTATGAAAACACTGTCGTGGGTATAATTTGACTATGGGGGCGTCAATACATCTCTGGTGAGAGAGGCTTTTGGAGTATTGCATCACGAGATTTGCGTGTCGTACATGTAGAGCTCGTGAGACCTTGTTTCTGATTAACGATACAGTTGTTATGTTGTTAAAGGTATAGATTAATTGTGAATACAAAAATATTAACATGCGACAATAACGTAACGAAGAGTTATGGCCCAGGAAAAAGATTTTAACTTTCATGCATCATGCAACGAAATTGAAAGATCAACCACGATAAGCGTAAATTTTCTATCTTAGAAACCGAAACGTTATAACGAATAGAATGGCCGAAATAGGAGATGGACAGCTACCGAAATTTACAGGTAGCAATTTCACAAGCGTAGAAATATCGTATAATGGCCATCCTAGAAAGTAGAGGTCCAGAAAATCTGTTAACAGACGACCTACCTACAGATCCCGCCGAAGAGGCGAAATGAAAAAAATACGGACTCCCAGGCCAGAGGCATTTTAACTTGCACGATAGACGTCAAGCAAGTGGCACTTATTTTAACCTGCAGAACAGCGAAAACAAATTTGGTTTAATTTAAGAGAAAGATACGAAGGGATCCTAAGAAGACAGGAGATAGAGGCCGGAAACAATGTGACGAGATTAGTAATGAATTGTGACGAAACATGGCGAGATTATCTATTAAAAGGAGAAAAACTTCTAGAGAGTGCTAGGATAATGGGAGCTGAAACAGAAGAAGACGAGTTCATCACCACACTACTGAAAGGTTTACCGCAAAAGTCCAGCCTAATAGCCATGTAATTCAAAACGTAAAAGACTCCAAGATCTCTGATATGAGAAAAACCTTCGTAAGATATGAAGAAAGAAATGAGTTCGAACAGAAAGAAAAAGTCGCAGCCTACAGAGCATAATACCCACCAAATTACAAAACCGCAAAAGACAATACACGAAGAAAATCACGAACAAGGGAAACGCTATGCTATATCTGGCGTAAACCAAATCACAAGGAATTGAATGCTAGTTGAACCCGATTAACAAAGCAAGGAATAGAAGAAAACGGGATAACAACTTCGATCTCGATAAGTGAAGATCAAATTTCGGAACATCTAAAATAGCTTGGGAAAACTCAGCTTGAGATGATGATAACCAACAGAAAATGCGGCCGGATGGCCGAGCGGTGAAGGTTGCATCCTACCGCTTTGGGGGATCCGGGTCGAAAAATCTCCAGGAATTTTTCGGGGGTTGGTCCGTTCTGATATGTCGGGCCCCGTCTCTCACCACCTGGCAGCCTCATTGTGGGCCTTGCTGAATCCATAATGGGCTTGCCAAGAGGCCCTCTTAGTGCCCAAAGGTGGAAAGAGTAAAAAAAAAACAACAGAGAATAAAAAAATCAGCTAACGAGGGTAACAACCGACAGAGAGTAATGACTTTAAACACAAACGGTGAGGCAGATACACGCTGGATCATAGACAGTGGTTCCACCAGTCACATGACCCCAAATCGCCAATGGTTAGAGAACACGAGGAAAGAGAAAATCAATCACCATGGCCCATAAGAGTATCATACACTCAAAAGGCATAAGAGTCGCAGAAATAAAAGACGACAACTTCAATAAATTACTCCTCGAAGACGTACTATATATCCCGGATCCGAACAACAATTTAATTTTCATAACTAAACTGGCATAAAGGAGGATCAAGATAATCTTAGACTCTGAGAACTGGAAAATAGTTGATGAAAGATGAAATGTTATTATGTCAGGCAAGAAGTAGAGAGACCTATATACCGTTAGACTCAGGACGCCTAGCCGTAAATACAGTATGAAATCCCATCAAAATGACTGAGAAACCTGGCATTAGCGACTCTGCCATATAGATGAAAAGTACATAATTATTTTAGCCAAGAACGAGATTGTATACAAATTTCCCACTCGTACCACAATCGAACACACCTGTATGCGATACCTGAATTAGAGCGATGTTCACCAGGAAGCCCTTTAAACCGGTAATCACAAAAACAATCAAAAACTCTTCTCTATCTTAAAAAGTTTTTTTTACTTAGTCGGACCCTTCAAAGACGAATCAATGGGAAGATCAAAGTATGTACAGTCGACCCCCGTATAACGCGGATTCGTATATCGCGGCGAAAAAATTGCGACCGTGTTCGTATAAAGACGCTAAAAGAGATTAGTAAAATGCGGTAAAACGTCATCGCCGACTCGTGTCGCGACAGGATTGGTCGAATCTGGACGAATAGCGGACGAGCAGCCGAACTACTTACACGCTACGGTGAGTTTAGGCGGGTAAGTTGAGTTTACGATCGTCTGTACAGTATATAAATTAGGTACTGTAAGTCTAATACAGTACTGTAATTTTATACATTTCTTGTGAAAAAAATATTTCTTATTCAACAGCCATAAACATAATTTCTATTAATGATGTCTCCAAAGTTCACCGA
This sequence comes from Centruroides sculpturatus, assembly GCF_000671375.1. NCBI lineage: Eukaryota > Metazoa > Arthropoda > Arachnida > Scorpiones > Buthidae > Centruroides > Centruroides sculpturatus. The sequence continues at coordinate 43,272 of NW_019384907.1, forward strand.
ATTTTTCGCAAAAAAAATAACTTATCAGAAAACGCGCCCGCCGTTTGGTGCGCTACTCCGCGACGAAAACAAGCTTAAGCAATGGCGTCGTTGAACGGTGCACACTCGGTAAGTAATCCTACAATTTTTTGTTTATAGCATACTCTATACAGATTATTCCCAAAAAATTATACGTGTTTTGGAAATGTTGAGTGAAATTAGTCAAGAATCGATCAATTTTATGGAAGAAAACCTTTCAAACATCCGTAGTCCGTAAAGTGCACACGTGCCGGGCTGTGATAGGCTCATGTATTTAAGGATTCCTACAACGTGAAATTCTTATCAAATGGAACGTATCTGTCGGGTTATAGGGGGGTCGACTGTACTCACCATTGTGGACGACTACTCAAGAAAACTTTTCAGCAAATTCTTAACCACTTATTTTCAACAAGAGACAATAAGGGAGAGTTCCAAATGTAATATGAAGATTTGTGGGACAACCCGCAAAAGTTTTTCGAGTATTTCAAAATGAGAGATATCTCTGCTGAGAAATATCTCTATTGTGATAGTTTTTGTCTTACATGTCCCACAAACACCTATTCTCGAACACAAGACTGATCAATTTATCAATATCCATATTGAAAAAACCAAAACACTCGAAATTCAACGTCAGAACGCACGAAAAAATCAAACTCGTTTGAACGCTCGAATTGTTCTGACTACATCGTGCGTGTTCTGACATGCCCTTCGCTACTAAAGTAAACACTCTGATTGGAAAACAGATATTTGTTTGTTCGGACGAACTCATCAGAACAAAATTTCGTCAGAATTCGCATCCACAGTAACCGTAGCCTTAGAGAGGTTGCGGCCGAAGTTTAAACGTTACTTCTACACGGCAAGCAGAAGTAAAGGGTTTACGTTTTTACTCCAAGAAAAAATCGTTGCGGAGGATGTTCACAATATCACGTGACTCAATGAACGTCGCGCATTGACTCACGGGAAATTTGTTGAAAAAATGGCGGATACCTTTGACAACGACTTTCCTGAGCAAACGTAAATAAACAGATTAAGCTATTTTAAAGTATTTATAGGATGTTATAACACTAAATAATTATTTTTTTACTATAATTAGCGTCGTGTTTCCTTGCGTTTTTCCTGTTATCACGATATACTTCTGTTGAGAGAAGTTTAGTTGTTGTAAATCCGTATGCGTATGAAAATCGGAAAGATGATTGGAAAAGTATATCTGAAAATTTACGGACATATTACACTGTCGACGGTAGAAGATGCCGGGAAAGAACAACTTTACTTCTACAATATTATGACAAGGTAGTAGACTGCCATCTTGTCTCCTAGGTATACAGTCTGTTACAAAAGTATACCACAAATTTTGTGATTTTTCAAAATTTATTTAAATTTTTATTAGAAAACAGTTTTATATGTTTTAAGACAATAACAAAAGTACATTTTCAAGCTTTTTATTTTTTAATGATACAGTCGACCCCCCTATAATTACGGTCCCTATAATTACGATTCGTATAAAACTACGAAAAAATATACGTATTTTGGAAATGTTGAGTCGGAATAGTGTAGAATCGATTAATTTTATGGAAGAAAACCTTTCAATCAGCCGTAGTCCGTAAACTTGACACGTGTCGGGCTGTGATTGGAACGACTTGTAAGAAATCGGATTCCTAATAAATTGGAACGTATCTATATCTTATAGGG
>NW_019384907.1:45831-140108 GCF_000671375.1 Centruroides sculpturatus
AGAACAATAAAAACACTACACTCAACAAGCCACCAATAAAACTCAACTGCCTAACCTATAACCAAAGTCTCCTTTTAATTTGTTTTTAAAAAAAAGCGCTTGACAAACTTGCCCCGCATGCCGAAGTTGCCCCGATCTCCCCTAAGTATACCACAAATTTTGTGATTTTTCAAAATTTATTTAAATTTTTATTAGAAAACAGTTTTATATGTTTTAAGACAATAACAAAAGTACATTTTCTGAAATTACATAAAATTAATTTTTAAATATATTTTAAACATTTAATATTTGGTTTCACCCCCTTTGGCTACAATTACTGTACTTGAAAAATTCTTATAGGCATGGAGTTTATTACTTTTTTAATTGTTCATTCTTAATTTTATCCCATGTATCCATTATTGCAATTTTCAATTGATTTACAAATTCATATTCTTTCTCACTTTGATAAACAATTCCTGCTAAAATCCCCCATAAATTTTCAATTGGATTTAAATCTGGACTACATGAAGGCCAGTCACTATTACATTAATATTTTCTTTTTTAAAGCAATTTTTGTTGACATTGAGACACGAATGGGAGCATTATCTTGTTGAAACTATCATTTATGACTTCCAATTAAACCACCAAATGCAATCATATCTTTGTCAATAAATACTAAATTAGTTTTACTTTCCAATCCATCCTATTTACTTACAAAACTACCCCAAATCATTACAGACCCAGCCCCTTGTTGCTCGCTTATTTTAACTCTGTTTTCTCTTCTTAAATCATGCCAATAATATGAAACCCCATCAGGGCAATATAAATTAAACTTCTCATCATTAAACATTATTTCTTTCCATTCTTCAGCCCATCCCATCTTGTCTTTAGTCCAATTTAAATGCATTGATATGTGTTTGGCAGTTAAAGGTGGTTTCAACTTTTTTTTAAATATTTTACATTGGCGAACTTTAAAAAACAATGACAAACAGTTGCATGAGACATCTATTAGTAATTCAGCAGCAGCTTGCCTTGTTGACATGTTTTTTTAGTTATAAGCTTTAAAACTTCTCTCTCATTCCTGGATGTTAAACATGATATATGTTGAATATATAAAAAAATGAATATTTGTGAAAAAAAAATTATGCTGCTTTATGAAATGTAAAAAAACCTGATAAAATAATTAAAGTAATGATTAAAAAATAATATTTCCAGTAATAGTTTCAAAATAAATTTAAAAAAAAACAAAATTTATGGTGTTCTTATACTTCGCTAACAGACTGCAGAACCGACCCTATTTTTAGAAGTATAAAATAGAGAGGTTGAGGTACACGTATCAACGCAAAACGTGTACGGCAGACTGTCCATGCGCCGCCATCTGGCAATTCTAGACGGTCGATAACGGCGTTCGCTTCGTCTAGAATGGCTAGTAGAAGATCGGTTAAACTTCTTTATTTTTTTTTCTGTTTGAGGTTAAAATTATGTCTTATTTTATTAAGATAACGATTATTTAAGCATTTTCGAATAACATTGGGATGAAACAGAAAGAAATAAAAGAGTTAAAATATGAGGCCCAGATAACATCTGAGAAATCACAACTAATAAGCCATTGATGGGCAGCGAGTCAGGGATGCAGCGATGACATCTTTAAGAGCATCATCTCCTGAGTTTCCATCTGGTAAATATAATAACTTAAAAATTCTTTATGATATAATTATTACAAGAATTAATAAATAATTATACATTTTAAATTATTTTTAGATGAAGATATCAATTTCACAAAAAAAAAAAAATTGTTGTCTCACACTTACAAAGCAAGCAAGACCAACAGCATCATTTGAAACAAGAAGAATTAAATTTAAATAAAGTGCGACTGAAACTGGAACAAGAAAAATTACAGTTTGAAGAAGAGAATTTGATTTAGAGAGAAGAGAGAGAGATAAGCAAGCTAAATACCAACCGAATGCCGAAAGCAAGACTGAAGTAAGATGGCGAGGAAAGAAGATTGTTACTAGAATTACTTATAAAAAGTTTGAATAAAAGTCGAATAAAAAAATGTTTATAAAAACTGAATAAATTTTTTTAAATTGAAAAAAATTATTTATTTTTTTATTTATTACATTCTAAGTATTTGTCTAATTTGGGGAGTAAACAATTAAAATAATCTGATGTTGCACTATCGTATAAGCAAGTGTGACGGTTTGTAAATAGCGCACCAACAATATACAGTTTACCAACAGGCTGAAGAAACAATATCAAATTTTGTCCGAAACAACAAATTTAAATTATTTGAATATGGATTGCAAAACGAATATTTCAGACAAAACATGATAAACGAACACAATATTGCGATCAGAAAAATCTCCCTATTCGTTGCTGTCGTTGCAATGCTGAGTATTTCTCATTTTCAAGTCATTAATTAATTTCTTTTTTATCCCGCTATGCAAAGAAGACAATATTTTGAGGGCGAAGCAATTTTGTGTAGCATTCAAATTCAATTAGCTGAAACGTTTTGCATAGGAGGAATTGCATGTGGATTGTTGACAACATGCGTTGTACTGTTCGTTGTTCAAAAGAAATTCGAACACTTACTAAATGAACTTTTCGCAATAAAGAAAAATACTTTCCTGTCAAATAATTTGAATAAATTTATGAATCATCACGAGCAGTTGTGGATATTGGTCAATCAGATAAACAGAAAGTACAAGTCCGTATTCTGCTTTATTTATTTTGGTGTCATCTGGATTACGAGTTTCTGGTTCTATGGGTATTTATTTATAGAAATGAAAGAATTAGCGCAAAATATATTTTTTGTAATTTCAATGATATTTACATTTACCTGTATATGAATGGGATGTACATTGTGCTATATTGCTTTCACGGTAAATGTTATTCCTGTTTCACTTCTTTAAGTAAATCGATCATAATTCGTTGTACTTTCTTTTAGGTTATCAATATATTTTTTATTTATCAGATGTAGAACGCCTTTCAAGACATTCGTCAATTTGCTGTATGCAACATAAAACTGGAGCAGAAGCTAAAGGTATTATTTGTGCTATTTATGTGTTTGTTTCAAATGATATGTTAGCGGTATTGTCTACATTCACGGGATTTTGTAAAAAGTTTACGTGATACTAAGATCAGATTGTTTATTAATGTTTTAAAATGGAGTTATCACTTTTCATTACAAGTTTAACAGAAATGAAACAAATTATCTAAACTTTTAAAAGACTTAAATCTAAAAATTTCGTGTTTCGTGATAACGCTCAAACAAATTACAGCAAATTTTTTGCTTTGTTTTTTATAGAATGTTACATTCTGGTCGTGTAAAAATTAAGTAATTTTCAAGCATATCATTCGGTTGCCTCAGTATATAGCATCACAGTCTGTTCAAATAAACCCAACTCTATACAGTGGTGCCTCGTATAACGTACTTAATCCGTTCCAGGTGCACGTCCGTTAAGTAAAAAGTCCGTTATACGAAACGCATTTTCCCATAGAAATACATATTAAAACATATAATTCGTTCCGTGGCATAGAATAACCGTGTTGTACCATAACAAAAAAATGAAAATGGAGCAGTCACCAATTATGCCGGGTAGTCAGATTTTGTGAGAAGGAGGTGGAGGAACACTTTCTTCACACATTCATTCAGATACAGACTTTTTACATATTGCAGCGGGTCTTTATTTTATTGGTTTTTAATCGGATTTAGATTCAGGAGAGGCTACCGAAGCTTGCAGGGTCAACTCCTCTTGTTCCATCCTTTGTTTTTTCTCTGCTGGCTTCTTGCAAAACATGTCCAAGATGGTCTATTTCTCTCTCTTCTTCAACACTTGTTGGAAATGACGGGCAAGGATGTCATTGTAGTGATCATTGATCCTGTTGGCCTCGGCTATGTTTGGATAGTGAGTGTTGGTAAACTCCTGAACCTCTCCCCATTTGACAAGGAAGTTTTTGTCAACTTTCACTCCTTCTGATGATGTCTTGCTTTGTTTCAATTCAAATCATCTTTCTGTTTTTTTAGAAGCCATGATTTGCACAACACTTGAATAAATGTAAATACCCTGCATTGAGGTCATGTAGGTAATAAACAAGAGAGCAAGCCTAATCCCAACGGGAGCTCTGTACTTCAGATATACTGATAATATATTCTAATAATACTAATATATTATAAAAATAGCAAATTGTCATTGGCAACGGCAAAAGAGTGGAAACATCATTCGCACTTGTTCGTAGAAAGTCCATTGGTCGCCTCACGTAACGGCCAAACAGAAAGTTCGTCATTCGCAGCGTCCGTTATTCGAGGCGTACGTTATACAAGGGACCACTGTATTTTACTACCACAGTGCTGTACAGTAGAGCCTTGATTATCCGACCCCCGATTAACCGACACATCGGTTAACCGACCGTCCTAGTCGGCAAATTTCAAATGTCCGCTAGTGATGTGGCGCTACAATATTTGGCTATGTCTTGGCTACTTTAATATTATTTTTACGTGTTTCAGCTAGCAACACTCATTCGACCATGAAAGGGAGCCAGTATTTACACGAGGCTTAATTTTCTAATTTTTAGCGATACAATAGCGACGATTATTATTTAAAAAAATTTTTGTTAGGCTTAACATAGATGAAAATTCAACGCGAAGTAGGTTAATAGCGATATACTAATATACTAATTACATGGGATATAATAATATACTACACTAATAATAGATTTTTTCATACTTTTCGGTTATCTGACTTTTCAATTATCTGACCAACTCCAGTCCCCAATTGAGTCGGATAATCGAGGCTCTACTGTACTTTTGCATATGAAAAGTGCTAGAAAGAAACTCTCCCTTGGTCCTTGTTATCGTTATGATAAATCGTGACGATTTCAATTTATCATGGGCATTGAAATTAGTCAGAAATCTAGTCTAATCTACCACACTTAACATGTCTAAGAAAATAAAACGATTTGAAAACTCCTGTTTTGTATATGCACAAGTATGTCTGTGCTGAATGGAAGCTTCGTTAAGGTCATCTAGTGATTTTGGGTTCGTCCGGTGGCTTGAGGCTATCGAAATGAGTGTATGCGAAAAGACCGAGACCTCTCAATGATGGGGTTCCGTGTTTTTCCCCTTCCATTGTTTGTGTTGCAGCACGTTTCTAAAATATAATGATTTCAATGAACGGATGAATACACAAGTCTGCAATCCATTTCCAGGTATAACCTAGTAGATCCTTTTAAATTAGTCGTATTGGATTTCATTAATTTTAGATTTTTATTTATAAACAATAAAGTCAATTATTATTTGTTTTATATTATTTCTTCATATTTTTTCTTGAAAATTTATAATATTTTGAAACTTTTCCCACAGATTCTTGACTTCATGAAAACATTCGGAAAAATTTCATTGTGTATTACAGTGGGGGGATTTCTTGTCGTCGATAAGAAAATTTCTTTTAAGGTAGCAATTTCGTTGGTCTTGTACACAATCGACAGTTTTGATTAATTCTAATGTTTGAATAACAATAAAAGTTTTACGTGTAATTAGAAAATTTTATGTTATTCAGATGGCGAAAGCGTTGCAATCTGTATTCTCGTAACTTTTAAAATTAAGGAATGCGTTGAATGTGAAGAAAGAATGTGACAACAATTTCATAACTAATTACACTTGTTATAATTGAAAACTGAAATTGCAAAAACGTGAAGAAAGTGAAAAATTTTTACGAATAGAAAGTAGAATTCTCTTACATTCGACGTAATAATAACCTAAAGTAAATAAAACTTCGATGTAACGGACAAATTTCCAGTTCTTATGTCATCTGTGGAAATTTACACAGTGTTATTTTGAAATAAATTTTATACGTTGCTAAATTAATATGCTATTTTGTTTTTCAATGTTATCAAATACGAATATTGGTATATTTTCAAATTAAATGAATATATTATTTTTGATGCCTTGTATTGATAATAGTTCCAGAATGTTTATTTTCTATGTAACTGAACGATGAACACTTTAGTTTCAGAGAAAAGATACGTAGTTGATAAATACCTTACTAAACTTAAAAAGATGAATCCTCCCATGAGGATTTGAAGAGTGTGGACTGGTGAGAGATGGCGTCGGTAAACTTCTGAAGATTTGGTAGGTGTTGATGAGATGTCCTTGAACGAGTGATAGCTTTCTAAACACGTGAATGTCTTCAAAAGTAATTCAAGATATCCAAAATAGTCGAACAGTGAGAGAACTGTCCGAAAAGGTCGAGACTGGCGATTAAACAGATGGCGAACTTTAGCGACCAGAAAATAGCAAACTCTCTGTCGTCATCGATCCCATTCTTTTATTTTGGGTGTCCTCCCTCTCGGCACTCTTGCCTATTTTGGAAAATTTTAAAGTGTGTCCAATAGCAATTTTTTTCGTTAGATTCCTCGTGACACACGTTTAGAAGAAGTGTCCTCTCTGCACAAGGAAGCAAATCCGTGGGAAAAGATATAATCATATCCTTTATGACTTTTCTTCTCTTTCGAAAAATTTTTGAAATTTTTGTCAAGTCCGGGCTCACAACTTCATAGTTTTCCTGTTAGCAATAGAGTCGTGCCGATTATCTGTCTAATTCTGTTAGTGGAAAATTTGAATTGATGTAACGTGACTTTCGGTGAAAACTGTAAGTTCCTATATAGTTAATTAATCTAGTCTCCTGCTTCTATGCATATCTGGTCTTGACTTTCGGCTATCTAACTCGTTTCTCGGGATTAACCTCCCATGTAGATTATACAGTTTGTTGCAAAAATATAAACTATATTATCACGTAAAGGTAATTATTATCGCATGTTTACTTTTTTTTATTCAAACAAATTGTGTGAAGTCTTTCGGTAGTTAAGGTTAACAATTTCGATTACGTGCGTGGCCATCACAACCTATCGAACACGGATCACTTTTCAATTATTAATGGTCGTTGGTCATTCTTTCTTCTAAAAGTCAACGACTACTTTTGGTCGAATGAGCTCTGACCCCCTTCTGCAATAGCCGCTTCTTTCTATCAGACTAGGCATTCAAATAGGAAAATTAAATAATACAAGGTTACCGGCAAACATAAAATATGTTTTATGTGATTTTCGAGAGTGCCGAGTTTAAATATTTGGTCCGTTTTTTTTTTTTGCCAAATTTGATTGGTTGGCATACTCTTATGTTAACAGTCTCTTAGAGTTAACATTAGAAAAAACATACGATATGTTAAAAAATTTAAGATATCGCATTTACAATTCATGTATGAAATTGTACCATATCGTACCATTTGAGTATCTCTGTAATGGTGACAATGGTAAGCTGAAACAACCAAACTCTTTATATGGTTTTCGTTTTAAAGTTATATTATAGTATTTGATTTACATTTACAAAGGTTATCGTACATAAAACTTTATCACGTCGAGTGACCGATCTAATACATTTAAAAAATTTATCTACTGTACACAATCGAAATTATTTTTTAAATGTGTTAGATTGGATATTGAATGCTATTTTGTAGCCATATTTTTACTTTATACAATCAGTTTTTTTACTAAAATAAATGCAAAGTAATAGAAATTGGATTACAAAACGAATATTTTCAACTAAAACTGATAATAGAAACAAATTCAATTGATTTTTATATATATTTAAAGATTTCAATGTTTTTTAAAATAACAGTTGAAAAATTTCACGTTGTTAAATGATAGCGAGGTTGACGCCGAAGTTTTAAACCTCAAACGTTTTCGTGTAAGCCTACAAGTTTGACAGTGGTGTTTGGAATGTCGAGCATGATACCACTGACTATCCAAACATCATTGTCAAACTTCTAGGCTTACAAGAAAGCGGCGCCGAACGTTCGACGTACACGTTTTGACGTTTAAAACTTCTGCCTCANCTATAAAACTACGAAAAAATATACGTATTTTGGAAATGTTGAGTCGGAATAGTGTAGAATCGATTAATTTTATGGAAGAAAACCTTTCAATCAGCCGTAGTCCATAAACTTGACACGTTCGGGCTGTGATTGGAAAGACTTGTAAGAAATCGGATTCCTAATAAATTGGAACGTATCTATATCTTATAGGGGGGTCGACTGTAATATATTAAAAGTTATTACTTTTTACTTGTTAGCAAAGTATAGGGGAGATCGGGGCAAGATCGGCATGTTAAGCTTTACTTAAATTTTGTGTAATAAATACTGCTGTAAACTGAAAAAAAAGTTTTGCATATTGTCTATTGGAATGTTACCTTACTATAGAACTGGTTAAAATCAGTTTGGAAATAAAAATAATTAAAATAATTACAACTTTACAAGAAGAGAGAAATTGACGAAGTTGCCCCGGGTATAGGGGCAAGATCGGCAACTTCTCTCTTTTTGTAAAGTTGTAATTATTTTAATTATTTTTATTAAAGTTGCCCCTGGTATAGGGGCAACAGTAATGGGGCAAGATAGGCACGTATATAAAATTATGTTATTAACAATGTATAAGTTGGAATTCACTATTAAAACAAAGAAATACAAATCCAACACCCATTTAATATTATTACAACGAAATGCAAGTTCAAAGACATATATACATGAATAACAAATGCAAACATGTTTTCATTTATCATCTGTTTGATTTTTATCCTTTGCTTCTAATGTGGCTTTATGTTGCCGATCTTACCCCGCTAGTCATGATTTCGAAACATTAAGTACAACCCTGAGAACAGAATGCCAAGCCACGATCTGGCCACGTGAATAAGTTGAAGTTACATCCTTCTAACAGGAAAAGTAACTTTCGTTATCATGGAATTATAACAAAACCTGCCAATTCAATATAAATGGAAAAAAAATATTATATGGAATTGAACGAAAATGAAAATTTGCTTGATAATTCAACTACGCTTGTTGGAGAACAATAAAAACACTACACTCAACAAGCCACCAATAAAACTCAACTGCCTAACCTATAACCAAAGTCTCCTTTTAATTTGTTTTTAAAAAAAAGCGCTTGACAAACTTGCCCCGCATGCCGAAGTTGCCCCGATCTCCCCTAAGTATACCACAAATTTTGTGATTTTTCAAAATTTATTTAAATTTTTATTAGAAAACAGTTTTATATGTTTTAAGACAATAACAAAAGTACATTTTCTGAAATTACATAAAATTAATTTTTAAATATATTTTAAACATTTAATATTTGGTTTCACCCCCTTTGGCTACAATTACTGTACTTGAAAAATTCTTATAGGCATGGAGTTTATTACTTTTTTAATTGTTCATTCTTAATTTTATCCCATGTATCCATTATTGCAATTTTCAATTGATTTACAAATTCATATTCTTTCTCACTTTGATAAACAATTCCTGCTAAAATCCCCCATAAATTTTCAATTGGATTTAAATCTGGACTACATGAAGGCCAGTCACTATTACATTAATATTTTCTTTTTTAAAGCAATTTTTGTTGACATTGAGACACGAATGGGAGCATTATCTTGTTGAAACTATCATTTATGACTTCCAATTAAACCACCAAATGCAATCATATCTTTGTCAATAAATACTAAATTAGTTTTACTTTCCAATCCATCCTATTTACTTACAAAACTACCCCAAATCATTACAGACCCAGCCCCTTGTTGCTAAGACTGATCAATTTATCAATATCCATATTGAAAAAACCAAAACACTCGAAATTCAACGTCAGAACGCACGAAAAAATCAAACTCGTTTGAACGCTCGANAGATTTCAATGTTTTTTAAAATAACAGTTGAAAAATTTCACGTTGTTAAATGATAGCGAGGTTGACGCCGAAGTTTTAAACCTCAAACGTTTTCGTGTAAGCCTACAAGTTTGACAGTGGTGTTTGGAATGTCGAGCATGATACCACTGACTATCCAAACATCATTGTCAAACTTCTAGGCTTACAAGAAAGCGGCGCCGAACGTTCGACGTACACGTTTTGACGTTTAAAACTTCTGCCTCAACCTCGCTATTAAATTATCACTTATTCGTAGTGATTTAGAAGGTATAGAGCGAAATGTTAATTATTTTAACACTTATTTTCTATTTTGAACTTTGTTGTTTTCAAGGTTTTTGGCAAGGCTTATTTCACACAGGCCGAAATTCTTCAATTTATTTAGTTTTTCTTTTGTTTAAACTGGTAGTAAATTGCCTTAATTTATATGACGTAAAATCTCACAAGTAACTAACACAGAGAGTTCTATGAATTTTTACTGCCGCAAGTCCGTATGTCCGTCTTTTTTTAACTCGTAAACGAAGTTAGATACATGAAAGACGAGAGCAAATATCTTATTTTATAAAGCTTCAGTTCTCGATCAAAATTCCATCAAATTAATTTATTTTAGTGCTCAAATCTCGAAAAAATTTCAATATAATACAGAAATATTACAAGCCGAAAAATTTCATTAATTTTCTTACACGTTTATAAAATTTCAAGTAAATTTTTACGGTAACAGAAAGCAATTTATGCATTTGAATACATTAATGTTAACAAAACTGCTAATGACTCTTAATGGATGATGCCCATTAGAGAAATGTATTAATGGAGTTACGTTGATAAATCCATTATCAAGATAAACATCTAATAAATGTGATTTGACTGTAAATTATTTCAAATAATGAAATGGTGAATGACACTAATGCATAATGAAGATTATACAATAAATATATTAAAATTTTTTCTTAAACACAGAAAATTTTATACATAATAGTTTTAAAAAACTATAAGCTAATTCGAAAATATTCGAAAAACGTGTTAGCTGTACTAAGCGTTCGATTTACAATTTGTTACGTTATTTGATTTATTTTTCTTGAGAAAAATCTTTTAACAAGACTGAAAACGTTAGAAAGTTTTTCTAATAAACTTTGACTGCAAGAAAAAATGTTTTAGTAAGTGTTTTGACATAATAGTTATAAGCACCTAATTGCACCAAATATTATTCGGACTCACCTTTTACCTNTCTTCTTAAATCATGCCAATAATATGAAACCCCATCAGGGCAATATAAATTAAACTTCTCATCATTAAACATTATTTCTTTCCATTCTTCAGCCCATCCCATCTTGTCTTTAGTCCAATTTAAATGCATTGATATGTGTTTGGCAGTTAAAGGTGGTTTCAACTTTTTTTTAAATATTTTACATTGGCGAACTTTAAAAAACAATGACAAACAGTTGCATGAGACATCTATTAGTAATTCAGCAGCAGCTTGCCTTGTTGACATGTTTTTTTAGTTATAAGCTTTAAAACTTCTCTCTCATTCCTGGATGTTAAACATGATATATGTTGAATATATAAAAAAATGAATATATTTGTGACAAAAAAATTTATCCTACTTTATGAAATGTAAAAAACCTGATAAAATAATTAAAATAATGATAAAAAATATTAATATTTCCAGTAATAGCGGAAAAATAAATTTTTAAAAACAGAATTTATGGTGTTCTTATACTTCGGTAACAGACTGCAAAACCAACCCTATTTTTAGAAGTATAAAATAGNATTTGTTACGTTATTTGATTTATTTTTCTTGAGAAAAATCTTTTAACAAGACTGAAAACGTTAGAAAGTTTTTCTAATAAACTTTGACTGCAAGAAAAAATGTTTTAGTAAGTGTTTTGACATAATAGTTATAAGCACCTAATTGCACCAAATATTATTCGGACTCACCTTTTACCTTCAAAAATACAAAAGTCTTTTACACGTCTGTAGAAACAGGACAGGTTTTTGAAAATGATGCACTTTTTGTAGTATCAAATTGCATTAGTTTTAATATTGTGCATAAGAGGAATTGCATATGGATTTTTTTTCTATCAGGAATTATATTGTTCGTCACTGAAAAAAAAATTAGAAAATCTTCTGAATGAACTCTTTCTAATAGATAAAACTAACAAATTTTTAAACGATCACAGCAGTTTTCGATGTAATTGTAAACTTTACGAGTAAAATTTAATTGTTTCCCAAATATATATAAATAGAACACCAGTGAGTTATAAAGATACACGTACTGTACATAAATAAGAAAATAACATACAGCAAAAGAATATATCTCATGAGTAACTATGCTACAAAGTTGCAGACATGAATTCGAATTTCCAAGACACAATTTGCATGAGCTGTTTTATAGCACCTTGCTGCATGATATCTCTCGTTTTCGGGGTAGAGCCGTTTTACTTATGTAACAGTAAAACGGACATTGCCATTTTACAAAAATCTCAACTGAGAAATACTTATACTAAATGTATAAGAATCATTTTGTGTGTAAATTCTTGCTTGCTTTTGTTGCATGCAACACCGATTGGCAGTAATTATTTAATTTGTAAAGGATAGTTTGATGACGTTAGTACTGAAGATTCGACATTGAATGCTGTTTTTGGACTTATATTTTTAGCTTATTCAATGTGTCTCAGTTTTTTCCGAAACAACAAATTGAAATTAATAGAAACTGGATTAAAGAACGAATATTTTCGACAGAAAATGATAAACGAAAATAATTCCACAATGAGAAAACTCTCTGTATTTGTTACTTTCTTTGCAATGATTATTGTTTTTGGTTTCCAACTTGCTACTGTATTTCTCCTTTACCCGTCTATGGAAAGAAGACAGTATTTTAACGGCGAAGCACTTTTGTATACTATTCTTATTGATTTAGTTGTAATATTGTGTATGGGTGGAACTGCATGTTCATTGTTGTTATCAGCGATTGTATTTTTCGTTACTGAGAGGAATTCGACCATCTGCTGAATGAACTCTTTCTAATAACGAAAACTAACAGATTTATAGAAATAAAATTAATTAAATATATGCGTCAACACCGCATACAATGATCCCATATTGAGCAAGAAAAAACGTGAAGAAAACAACAATATTACAAAGTTCACATTTAATAAATGTCTATTTTCTGTTATAAAGGAAATTGCGAACTACAAAATCAATAATATTCTATACAAAAGAGCTCCCACCGTATATACATTACTCAGAAATGACAAAGATAGGATCAAAGAGAGCGAACAGCCAGGAGTTAACGCAATACCACACAATAATGACCAATTAGTAATAGACAAAATGTATATAGGCGTCACGACTAGAAACTTGAACAAAAGGATTAGGGAACATAACTACAACGTAGCAAAAAGTCGATACACTAGAGCCTTAGCAAAAATAGCGCAGACAGATGGATCCGTGGTTGAATAAGAGGAAGCCAGGATCATTGCAACCGTACACTCGCCAACGCTTGCATCAACAGTGGAAAAATGTGAAACATACAGGTCTAGCTTGACGNTCGACCCTCGTGTATTAATCGACCCCTGGAGAACTCTTATCGACCCGAGGGGTCGATATCGACCACTTTGGGGACCCGTAATCTAAACCTTTAACAACATAACATCTGTATTGTTAATGAAAAAAGGTCTCACGAGCTCTACATGGACGACACGCAAACCTCGTGTTATAATGCTCCAAAATCCTCTATAATGCTCCTAATTGTCACTAAAAATTTCATTTTTAGTGACAATTAGAAAATTCTATTGTTTTATAATCGCCAAAAATATGTAATCTGTTTCTTAAAGACTTTAAGAGTTAAGAATCGCAAAAATCTAAAAAAACAACGAAACGTTAACTTCATACGTAATCTTGCTGCTTATAATTGAAAATACGTTATAAAATTTGAAAAGTACGAAATTATACAAATTACAGTTAGAACCTTTCGAATTAACAAAGTAAAATTAACTGTCAACTCTACTTTCACAAAAAGTACAAAACTATTGCAACTCCTCTGTTAAATAAAAAGCCTTTTTAAAGGCCTTTAATGGTATCAGTCACGACTGCAATACAAAAGAACAAAACAAAATATAGTAAATAAATCTCGTGAATAAACTTGACAAGTATAGTTTAATCATTTTACAGCTTAATTATGCAACACATACAATTTTATGCTATTATATGAGACGTAAGAAAAGTACCGCTATTATATACATTTACAATTTTGATTAACTTATGCCAGTAATTGCAGAAAATGGAAATATTTTAACATAAATTTCGCATAATATCAATGCATTTATATATATATTCATAAATATTTATTAGTAGTTATTATCTTCTTTCTGAAAGTAAATATTCGAATATTTTACTTTCAAAAATACGTCCATTAATGTAGTTTGTAATGCCACTCCTTCATAAAACACTGATGATTATAACCATTTAATAGACATTATGCAATATAAAACTGGTTACAGGAGTAATAATTAAATAATAAATCGATAATCTACCTAAACAAGTCAGAGAATATTTGCTTGAATGCCAGTATCTAAATACGTTAAAAATTAAACAAGTTTTGTGCCATTAATTCTACAATGAGTACAGACAATGCGGACTAAAGAATGACAAGATTTCTAGTTTGATTTTACGTCCTTGTGAATTATTTCTTTAAAAAAGATCCAAAGAGAAAAAAAGACTCAAACATTGTTTGTATTACCTTAAATTTAAATAATGAAAATAAATAACTAAATTAAAGTAATCCTGAGCTAATATGTCGAATCTTAATGGATTACGTCCATTAGAGTAATGTACTAATGGAGTTACGTTGATAAATCCATTATCAACGTAAACATCTCATAAATGCCATTTCGATGTAACATTTAATTGTTTCCAGAGAATACACTAAGAAAACACTAGTGATGTGAAAAGATACACGTGCACAAATAAGAAAATAACATACAGCAAAAGTATATATTTCATGAGTAACTGTGCTACAAAGTTGCAGACATGAATTCGAATTTCCAAGACACAATTTGCATGAGCTGTTTTATAGCACCTTGCTGCATGATATCTCTCATTTTCGGGGTAGAGCCGTTTTACTTATGTAACTGTAAAAAGGACATTGCCATTTTACAAAAACCTCAACTGAGAAATACTTATACTAAATGTATATCAATCATTTTGTGGGTACATTCTTGTTTGCTCTTGTTGCATGCTACACCGATTACCAGTGATTATGTTATTTGTAAAGGATGGTTTGATGACGTCACTACTGAAGATTCGATATTGAATACTGTTTTTGGACTTATATTTTTAGCTTATTCAATCTGCCTCAGTTTTTCCAGTAACACCAAACTGAAATTAATAAAAACTGGATTAAAGAACGAATATTTTCGACAGAAAATGATAAACGAAAATAATTCCACAATGAGAAAACTATCTCTATTTGTTACTCTCTTTGCAATGATAATTGCTGTTGGTTACCACCTGCCAACGGCATTTATCTTTTATCCGTCTATGGAAAAAAGGCAATATTTTGAAGGCGAAGCACTTTTGTGTACTATTCATATTGATTTAGTTTTAATATTTTTTATAGGAGGAACTGCATGTACATTGTTGTTATCAGCGATTGTATTGTTCGTTGTTCACAAGGAATTCGAACATCTGCTGAATGAACTCTTTCTAATAAAGAAAACTAATAAATTCGTGGAAAATAAATTAATCGAATGTATGCGTCATCACGAAGAATTATGGACATTTGTCAATCAGTTGAACACAAAGTTCAATTTTGTGCTCTGCACACTTTATTTCGGTGTCATCTGGACCACAAGTTTCTATTTTTACGGATATTTATTCATAAAAATGCATGATTTAATGCAATACCTGTTCATAGGAATTTCTATTGTCTGTACATTAATCTGTATATATTTTAGCTGTTTATTGTGCTGTTTTGCATTCACGGTAAATCTTTATTCGTGTTTTATCTATTTAATTTGTACTCTTAGTTTAGATTATCTACTTTATAAATATTATTTCTTTGTTATATTATTATATATTACTAAGATAATTTTAAGTATCAATTTTGGTTTTTTCCTGTTTTTTCAGATGCAGAATGCATTTCAAGATATCCGTCAATTTGCTGTATCCAAATTAAAAATGGAACAGAAGCTAAAGGTATTATTTGTATTATTTTTTCAGTTTCTTAAAATGAAGTAAATGTCAGAGATATTTAACATTTTTATATTATATTAGTAATATTTTCGAAATTTATAATGATGAATTTCGTTGTGTCCCCTTTTAACTTATATAGATTATGATGTTTTATAACTCCTGCTGAATAGAGAAGTCTTAATTTGTGAAGATAGTATTACTTTATGTTTTTATGTATAGAACTAAAATCTACTGTTATAAAATATTACCTTACATTTAGTCTCAATGTTTTTACTTTTGTTTGCGTATATTTTCCACAGATTCTTGATTTCATGAAAAGATTCGGGAAGGTTTCATTGTGTTTTACGATGGGTGGATTCTTAGTCGTCGATAAGAAAATCCCTTTTAAGGTTGCTATTTTTGTGTTCTTCTAGATAATACATAAATTTTACCAATTTTAATGACGCATGATTTCAGTTGTAATTACAAAAATTTGTTTTTGTTTTAGGTCGCAAAAACGTTGCATTCTGTTTTTTCGGGACTTTTAAAATTAAGAAACGTATCGAATGCGAAAATACACTGCGACAGCAATTTCACCATTAATTATACTTCTTATAATTGAAAATGTAGAATTTCAAATGTACGAAATAATTATAAACGGAAAGATTCAGTGTCTTATAATCAATGTGAAAAGAGTAATTTTACCGCAATCGATATTACGTTAAAGTAATTTTCTGTAATTTTATAGAGTAGCTCATAGTAAAGTACATAGATTAAATTGTAATGTTAGCATATACTCTGTCGCATGAAATATAATATGCATGTGTAGAATTCATAGAATTGATAAGCATTGTTTATATTATTCATTTTGAACAGTACATAGTTATAAAATTCCTATATTTCTATTAAAACATGTTCTTTATAAATACAAATTTTTGTTCGTATTGTAGATATGTACAATAGAGCGTCGTTTATCCGAAACGTCGGTTAACCGAAAGCATTCCACTCGCCAAATTTAAATTTTTGCTAGTGCTGTGGCGCTGCAATCTTTGGCTATATTTTGTGCTATCTAATATTTTATTTGTTGGTGTGTTTGTTTTAGCTGACAGCACACTCACTTTTGTGTAGTGTTTTTCTGAAGACTGTGTGACCTGCTGAATCGAACGTTTTTGATAGTAGATTAAATTCTAAAGTATAATATTTTTTTGTTTTTATATTTTTCAACACATTTATTTTGTTTGTACTCGCTCTACTGTAAATATGTTAAATCTTATAGAATCGTCTCTCACCTAATTTGAAAATATATCATTGACTTAATTTTTTAACAAATTATTATTATTATTTATTTGAAAAAAGGTTTTAAACTTTTAAATATTTGTTTGTTTAGTCAGTTAATATTATTGTATATTATTTTTATTACTGGCATCTTGTATTAATAGAAAAGTATTTGTAATATCAATTAAATAATTATATTTAAATAATTCTGCTTCTGCACGTGCAAAAAGTAAGCGTAACAATTAATATGTCCAATATCTTAAAAATATCTAGCAATGAAATGAGGTTTATTCGAACATGCGTACCATTTCATGCGAACATGCGATGCCATTTTGCCGCATGCGTATGTCATTTTTCAATGCGAAGAATAATGTGCAGTGCATGCCGGCTCAGTTAGCTATTAGGGAGAATTGGAAAGGAGTAACGTAAGTAACCTAGATGACTCAGCTGTATTGGACATTGGAGGTGTATATGAATACGAATGATTCGTACAAGCAAAAATAAGGTCAACAGGTTGTGCACAAAATCCCGGACTGTCCGGATGATGACATTTTTTGTGCTCATTTCAATCCGTCCGAATCGTAGGTGCGACGAAAATATGTGATGAAATGGTTCAAGTTCTTACAAAATATTATTATTATTTATTGAGAAATTTTGCCGCCCCCTAAAACGTAATTTTTCCTCCCTTCAAAAAGTGCGCCCGGGGCGGGCAGCCCCCGCCTCCCCCACTAAGCTACGCCACTGCGCTGGGGTCGATAAGACAAAAAGAACGGGTTAGTGCGGTGATTTCTAATTGCCGTGAATGAATCAAAAGACGAGATAAGATTAACGAGAACATTTATTAGCTCACATACATCCGACTTGGATTTTACACGAAATGCATCTGCTATCGTGAACATATATTAGATATAGAATTTACGATATAAAATATACATTTATCAGATAATAAACAAAGACTCAGTTTGTAAACAATTTACCTTTTGTATATACAACTGACAAGGTTATCTTTCAAATTATAAACAGCGTCCATCCCGTGCAATCTTTCGATGGTCGGACATACAAAAAATGAACAGATAGCGCCTTACTCAAGCGCGGTTTATAATAACGAATATGATAAATCTTAACAGTTAGTCTTGACTGGACCTTCGTGGGAGTAAGACGTGAAGAGAAGAGCGCTCCAGATCGCGAGTAGGCGACTAGGGGTTACTTGACACTGAATAATACCAAACTAAGGACATTTTGGTTACGTTAGAAAAATAGAAAACTCCAGAGTCAACGTTGGACGGAAGTCTTGATTTTAAAGAAAGGGAACAAAAATCACGTCTGTATGTATCTGCAGAATTCGAAGGGGTGCCCATCCAGTGTTCATGAAATAAAGAGAATCCCGGGTATTTTGATCTTTTCCTTTTTCTATCTACCTTCTCATATAATCTTCTACCATCTTTGGTTATAAGTTAGTGAGGAAGAATTAGTTCTAAGTTTCTGTACGCGTACTATTGTCGCGAAATTATTGTACTGTATATTAAATGTCCGACTACTTTTTAATACTATAATATTCGTGGAGTGGGATCTAATAAGAACCTGCTTCACGAGCGACAAATAAAATACTTCGTGATTTAAGAACCTTGCTAAGTATTCTTTGTGTTAGTCAATTCGGTCGTCCATACACGTGCCGCTCACGAACATCACATTAGCATTAATTAAAATTGCGTTCAACTGACATTTAAACAAAATTAAGCTGTGTTATGCAACTTGAAAACCAGCTTTTTAATATATTTTGATCGAGTATGTATTGTATTTTTTCTCTCTTAGTAAAGGTTTCCGAGTGACAATATTTTTGGATGTAGAATTGATTTTAGATAATTGCAGTTTACGTTAGTATCGTAGAAAAGTCATCCGAATCGTCATCATCAGAACTACTTCAACACGCGACGGAAGAAAACCTATTTAATAAAAGTTCTTCAGACGAAGCCCATGAAGATGAACAGCAGCATGCACAAGAAGATTTAACTATTTCTGTAATGTCATATGTAGTTCAAAATACTACAGAAGAGGTTATACCAGACATACCATCACCGTCACCTCAAAATACAGATTATGATATTTCAAAATGGTAGCTCGTTGATCCTGCAACCAGAGATGAAATAATTATTCGAGGTCCTGTAAGTAACGAAATGAACAACGAAAAATATCCAAGAAAAATAATGGGCATCATTTTTCAAATACGCATTTTCAAATGGTAATGCCAAATGGAGAAACTTATAAAAGAAGATGGCTCGTTTACTCTAAATCTGCAGATAAAGTATATTGTTTTTGCTGTTGTTTATTTAACAGATGTTCCCACTCTAATTTAAGAAAAGAAGGAGTTGACGACTGGAGACATATCTCAGGTGTCTCAAAACTCACGACATTTCCTCAGATCATCAGCGCGCCATGCACATTTGGATAGAAGCGTCGAATCGATTAAACCACTTCAGTGGAATTGTCAAGCATTTGCAAAAACAGATTGAAGACGAGAAATCACGATGAGTTTCTATCCTCGAACGAATGATGTTCATAGTATTCTTTTTAGCAGGCAATAATTTGTCGTTCAGAGGAAGCTCTGGATGTGAAACACTATATACTCTTAATAATGTTAAGAGGTTTGGGTTTAGTGCATCTGCTAGGAAAATTTGATTCTGTGATGTTGGAGCACCTCCGCCGTATTGTTAATAAACTATGTCCACTATTTTGGCAAACGTATTCAAAACGAGTTGATCGGCTTACTTGGAAGTGAAATTCGAAATAAAATTTTGAATAGGGTAAATTCATCTAAATATTTTTCCATCATATTTGGTTGCACCCCTGATGTGAGTCACGTCGAACAGTTATCTTTAACTTTGCGTTTTGTTGACATTAATGAAAGTAAAGTGCAAGTGCGAGAGTGTTTCCTTGCTTACAAGCCGGTAAGTGACACTTCCGGAGCTGGACTCACTGGTCTCTTTCTTGATGATATTGTGCAAGAGTTCGAGTTGGATATGAACGAATGTCGAGGCCAAGGATATGATAATAGATCACGTATGGTAGTAATAAACAAAGGTGTCCAAAGCAAAATTCTGAACCAATATCCACGAGCATTTTTTAATCCATGTGGTTGTCATTGCTTAAATTTGGTAACAGCAGATGCCACCAAAACATTTGTTAAATCGGTTTCTTCGGATTTCTTCAAAGACTGTTTGTTCTATTTTCTGCATTAACAAAGCGATGGGAAGTGATATCCAAGCACATAGGACTATCGCTGAAAAAAGTTTGTGAAAGTCGTTCGGAGAGTAGAGTTTCTAACCTCGCTGCAATTCGTTATCACTACACTTCAGTTCGTGACGTCCTTCTGGATCTTCACGAAGAAACGAATGACCCAGTTGCAGCATCAGAGGCCTTGTTCTTGATTCAGATCATGGAGCAATTTGAGATTATAGTAACAATAGTGTCTTGGTATGATAAATTAAAATTTATCATACCAAATTTAATGACACAGTCCTTTTTATACAACATCAAAACAATTCAGGAAAGGTCAATATTGGAAAAAGCCTGTGCAAATTTAGAAATACGTTTAACCGATGGAGAAAAATGTGACATATCTGCTTGTGAATTGGTTGAGGAACTTTTACACCCGAATCCATTGTTGAAAGAGCTTGAATTATCAGAACCAATAAAAGTTCTACAACTAATTAAACAAAATGATTGGCAGGATATATTCCCGAATGTGTAAACAGCACTTCGAATTTTGCTAACCGTACCTGTAACTGTTGCTAAAAGAGAACGAAGTTTCAGTAAATTAAAACTTATTTACGTTCAACAATGTGTCAGAATAGACTGTCAGATCTAGCAATTTTATCTATCAAAAATATTATCGTTCCGGAATTAAATTATTCTGAATTAATAACAACGTTTGCAAGCGCAGAAGCGAGGAAGGTGGTTTATTTTAAAGTGAAAAAGTTTATTTTATTTTATTTTTCTTAATTTGTTTCAATTTTAAATTAATTTACGATGTAAATTTGTCTTTTGCGTGATGTGATCGTTGTCTGTGCCGTAACAGTTTAAATAAATATTGTTATAAATATTGCCTAGTAAAAGAAATATTGTTTTTTTCACTGTTATTGTTCCTCATTCATACTAGTACTATTCTATAGATTTTACACAAGAGTGAGCTGAGTTGTGAGAATATAAAACATGATCCTGAAATGTGTGCTATTTCTCAATAACCTAAAATCAAGAGATTCCTACGAGGAAAAGGAGGGGAGAGAAAAAAACGTCAACAGCTTGCGATATGTCTGAATTAACAAGGGTCAAGTTAACTCGTTATTTATTGTCGTTATCGTTTCTCATCCATAATATTAATACTAATAATACGTTTATTATTATTATAAAATCCATACTAATAATGTTACTATACTAATCTTGCGGAGTGCTGAGTTATTAGTAATGTGAAAAATGTACGTTATCAGTTTAGTCTCTACAGGAGGGCGCAACAATGAGATCTCGCACTAAACTAACTAACTAAAAACCTGGCGAGGGTCGCCGTTGCAGTGAGCGGCCAACTTTCGCCTATGGTTCCTTTTCGCTCCCATAGAGTTACGCATTGCTCAGAGGGGATCGGTAGCGCCAATTTTGGGAACTACTTAATTCTAGGAATATTATAAAAAATAAACAAATAAATGCTGTCTTAAGTTAAAATATATTTATATAACTCGGACTCTTATGAAACTTTGTACTGTACATACAGTCTCAAAAAGTTCGAGTTATAGCGAGTTAGATTGAGATCAAAACAATGATTTCAACTATATAATTTAGTGCAATTACTGTATTGTGGAAAGAAAACTAAGACCAATTTGGTCTAGTGAAATTTTCACACTCTTTTTTGGCAAATGATACTAACATAGAAGTCATAATTATCCAATTCTGTTAAGTAATTTGTTCTTAAAGAAATAATTTACGGATTTCTTCATTTTATGTGACCTTTTCATCTGGTGTCATTCCTGACGAGGCACTAAACAGGTGCTGACTTTTTGGTCACACGACCTTTAAATTGTAGATACATTGGTACCTCAGGATACGAACGCCCCAGCGTACGAAATTTTCAGGATACGACATTAAATTCGAACATATTTTAGCTCCACGATGCGAACAAAAGTAGTTCGCAGCGCCATTTTTTTATTCACTTCTGTTGATTGGTCTCAGTCTGCGTGTTTGCTTCGTCGTGGAAGGATCTCGCTCGATAAAGGAAATCTTGAGGTATTACCAGAAAGTGACTGATTTTATTGAAAAGAAACATCCCGAAAAGGTTCACACTGGCATTGTTGCTGCTCGGAGTAATGACATTTGCCTAAATCATTTTAGAAACATTTTAAAAAGTAGGCAAAGCCAAACCTCTTTGGATAGATATTTTACCGAGTGACCTTTATCCAGTGAAAGTGCTGGTGGTAGTGAAGGAAAAAAGCAAAGCGCAGTGAATAAAAATTAAAAACATATATAAAACAACAGTAATTTTTTAAAATCTTTTCTAAGTTATTTTTAAGTTATCGTTACATTATGTTTTATAAGTTCAGTTGTAGTATCATTTCCCTTCTCCCTCACTCCCGCCACCAGTTTACACCTCCACCATCCTCTATCCTCAAAGGTAAAGTGCAAATAAAACTACATTTTTTTTTTAAATCAATTATTATTCTATTATGGTTATTTATACATTTATAAATACAAAACGCATTTTTCAGTGTTTTCTTTACTATAGTTATTTTTTGTTTTTAAATGTACTACTTAGCTTTAATTTGAGTATGTTTTTCGCGTTGGAACGAATTATTTGGTTTTACATATAATCGTATGGGGGAAAATGATTCATCTTACGACATTTTAATGATACGATCTCAGTTTCGGAACGGATTAATTTCGTCTCCTAAGGTACCACTGTATTTAAAATTTTCTAACATTTCGGTTTCGTCCTCATCAAATATCACTATTTTCTTCGAAATACGTTGTTTTGCGCGAACATTAAACACAGAGTTTATTGTCTTCTTGCACATTTCATACGACTACAGTTATTAGTTTTCTTAGTGTTAGATTTGGAGTTGGTAAATACGAATTAAGCGATAACTCCAGATTCAACCTCAACTAATTTTAATTCGTGTTGGTGAATATGGGGCAGATGGCTCATTCCGACAATTAAAATTAGACCTGTTACATAAATATTTGTGGGGCTAACACAGAGTCTGAAAGCAACATTATCAATCTCGTATATCATAAATATTGTATTTGCTTGTGTAGATAAAATTATATAGATTACTTTCATTAAAACATTTTAGTTAATTTACAGTAACGATGGGGATGATAATTTTTTTTGTCCCGCTATAAATTACTTTTCTAGAATCGCGAGTATAGGCGATTGTCTTAGTGCTGTACAAACATGCAGAGTGCACGATGTTGATTTTTTTGCATTAAAATCGGAAATAATTTTAAATTAGTAAAATATTCTTCAAAACGATTGTAGAATTTGTTGTTATTTCAAATTTCCTTGATGAAATTTTCTTACATTTATATCTTTTAACTGGTTTTGTGGGGGTTGCGCGGCCCACACGCGCCATATTTTTACGAATTTCTAAAAATCTAAGCATTGAGCGCAGCTGCCATTTTATGTAATCTCATTACGTCGCTTGGGGTTCCAAACGTTCGACGTTTTGGGACTTACCAGGATGGAGCTACATACCTTCTGAGGACAGCTCGGCCCCCACGATATCAGTTACGTTGGTTTTTTGTGGATATGTGTTTTTGTGTTTTTTTTTTATTTTACAATTATTTTGCAAAGATATCGCAAACTTGCATCAAAAATTCAAAATGACTACCAAAGCATCATTTGAACTGCTAACAGATGATATTATTATACAAATTGCTAGATCAAGTCAAAAACTCCTAAAATAAGTATGTTGTCATTTTGTGCTAAAAAAAAAAAATGGAAAATATGCTACTAAGTGCAACGGTTGTTTGAAATTTGTTTGTAAAGTGCATAGTTCCGCAAAAATGCTATGTGATAACTGTCAAGACTGAACTACGTAATTCGTTAAAATGTTCCTGAGTCTTAAAAATAAAAGTGATTATATTACCTGTGATTTTTTAAAAATGATATTTAGATGCTATGAGAGTTACTATTTTGAAAGACTAGTTTGTTAATAGTACTGCAAAAATACTATGTGATAACTGTCAAGACTGAACTACGTAATTCGTTAAAATGTTCCTGAGTCTTAAAAATAAAAGTGATTATATTACCTGTGATTTTTTAAA
This sequence comes from Centruroides sculpturatus, assembly GCF_000671375.1. Taxonomy (NCBI): domain Eukaryota; kingdom Metazoa; phylum Arthropoda; class Arachnida; order Scorpiones; family Buthidae; genus Centruroides; species Centruroides sculpturatus. The sequence continues at coordinate 70,304 of NW_019384907.1, forward strand.
AATGATATTTAGATGCTATGAGAGTTACTATTTTGAAAGACTAGTTTGTTAATAATAAGAAAAAATATATATTTTTGTTAAAATCTTATAATAGATTTTTGTATTGTTGAAAAAAGCAAACACAAAAAGTTGTAACAATCTTGTGATATTTAGTAATACTTAAGTAAAAAAAAGTTATATGAATATTTAAGAATTCATTATACTAAGAGTTCCATTTAGCATTTATGCACTTTCAAACTCTCACGTTGTTCAAACTTGCTCTCTAGAGGCAAATTATGCTTGGGGGCTGCGCAGCCCCTATCATACCAGTTATGATTGTAAAATTTACAAAACCAGTTAAGGGAAATGGTCGGATTTCTCATTGTAATTGATAGAAAATGGTTCTAAATTATTACGTGTAAATTGCAAACAATTAATTTAAACGATAATTATTTTTATTAAGTTTCAAGGTTACACATGTATATAGTCTATATATATATATATTATATACATATACTTATGTACATATACTTATATACATATATATAAGTATTTTTCAATTGTGAGTTATACAAACTGGCATTGTCTTTATTACAGTTACATATATGAAATGGCTGTAAAAAAATTTCTCCTTCTATTTATTTCCTGTTTTATCTAAATTTGCGTAACATCCATTTTTGTTTGTATGTTATCTTATTACTTGTTTTTATACAGACAGCTATTTAAAGTGTGTAAATTTCGTACCATATACCGAAGATAACTATTATTGTACAGAAATTGTATAAACAAAAATTATATCTTGTTAAGTCGTCAGTACTTTATTAATCTGTTTTCGAATCTCTTCCGAATTTTACTAATATTAAGTTAAATTAAATTGATGGAATAAAACAACTCACACTTTAGCAATTTCTTAAGATAAGTACAGTATTTTTCGAGAGCACTTTCTGTACGAAGCTGGCTCTATTTAGATGTTACACGTGTAAAGAAAACCCGAAAAATTCCACGTAACCAGCAAGTTGATCAGGCATAAATTTGTGATCAATTTTATACACAATTTTCAAGATAAACATCTGCGCTTACTGTTTCCTAAAGCCTTTCTGAATGATGTCTTTCATTTTCTGTTTAGAGCCATTATTCTCAAATAACTGCAAAAAAGTTATTGTTATTTTATAAAATGATTAATTTATAAATAAATACGTATATTAAATGTGTAGAATATCGAAGTTAATTTTTTTATTGTTTTTGTATAGAAAATTAGTTTTCAAGTTGTTAGTACTTTACTCTTTTTATGGGCGATATGGTATAGCTGCGTTAACTATTGCGAGGATCTACTCTTTTTAATAAATTTTTAAAAAATTGTTTGAAAACATTTCTGCTTATTTTAATAAAATGAACGAAATTAAACACGAAACTTCTTTTCTGTTATATCACCGTTATTATATATTTATGCAACTTTCAAGGTAAGGACAAGAAAATTAAAACTTTAAAGCAATCACGCTAAAAACCATTATAATAAAAATTTCAAATACGCTAATGGATATTGACATAATTAGATAATGGATATTGGATATTGGCATTTTTGGATAATGGATAATGGATATTGCAAATGCCTATTGGTGTATTACTCGATGCAAATATTTCATAAATCCCATTTCGCTGCACAATGACTATAATACAAAAATTCGAGAAAATATGTAATTTTATAATACATAAATGCATGATATCAACTACTCGATGAAATTATTGAAAATTCTTTCTCTTAAGTACATAGAATTCGGAACATAAAATTTTAAGTACCCGATAGCATAGAAAATTCCATTAAGACTCGTCCCTATCACTCTGCTTTTCACGGAAAAGTGAAGGTTAAAGTTATAAATGTAATAATTTTCAAGTATTTCTGGTAAAATTATAAAATGTACGGCCGTACGTAAATCTTGTCAGTAAAATTTGATTGTTTCCTGAAAATAAAACAATAGTGACGTTTAAAGGTACACGTGCATAAAAAAAACTAACATACAGTAAAAGTATTTATTTCATGAGTAACTGTGCTACAAAGTTGCAGACATGAATTCGAATTTCCAAAATACAATTTGCATGAGCTGTTTTATATCACCTTGCTGCATGATATCTCTCATTTTCGGGGTAGAGCCGTTCTACTTATGTAACTGTAAAAAGGACATTGCCATTTTACAAAAATCTCAACTTAAAAATACTTATACTAAATGTATAAGAATCATTTTGTGGGTACATTCTTGTTTGCTCTTGTTACATGCTACACCAATCGCCAGTAATTATGTAATTTGTAAAGGATGGTTTGATGACCTCACTACTGAAGATTCGATATTGAATACTGTTTTTGGACTTACATTTTTAGCTTATTCAATCTGCTTCAGTTCTTCCCGAAACAACAAATTGAAATTAATAGAAACTGGATTAAACAACGAATATTTTCGACAGAAAATGATAAACGAAAATAATTCCACAATGAGAAAACTCTCTCTATTTGTTACTCTCATTGCAATGGTAATTGTTGTTTGTTTCCAACTGGCTACTGCATTCCTCTATTACCCTGCTATGGAAAGAAGGCAATATTTTGAGGGTGAAGCACTTTTGTGTACTATTCATATTGATTTAGTTTTTATGTTGTTTATAGCAGGAGTTGCATGTTCATTGTTGTTATCAGTGATTGTATTTTTCGTTGCTCACAAGGAATTCGAACATCTACTGAGTGAACTCTTTCTAATTAAGAAAACTAACAAATTCGTGGAAAAGAAATTAAAGGAATTTATGTGGCATCACGAAGAATTGTGGACATTTGTCAATCAGTTTAAAGTTTAATTCTTTGCTCTGCTTACTTTATTTCGGTGTCATCTGGATCACAAGTTTCTGGTTTTACGCGTATTTATTCATAAAAAATTAGTGCATTTCTTGTGTTTAGGAATGTCTGTCATTTTTACATTATTTTGTATATATTTTGGCAGTTTATTGTGCTGTTTCGCATTCACGGTAAATCTTTATTCGTGTTTTACTCATTTAATTTTTACTCTTTAGTTTAGATTATTTAGATTTTAAATATTATTCCGTCTTTCATATTATTATATATTAGTAAGATAATTTTAAGTATCAATTTTCGTTTTGTTTTTCCTGTCTTTAGATGCAGAATGCATTTCAAGATATCTCTCAATTTGCTGTACCGAAATTAAAACTGGAACAGAAACTACAGGTATTATTTGTATTATCTTTTAATTTATTTAGAATGAAGTAAATTCCAGAGATATTTAACGTCTTTATATTAGACCTGTAATACTTTCTAAATTTAGAATGATGAATTTTGTTGTGTTCCCTCTGAGTTTATTTAGATTATTCATGTTTTATGATGACTCCTGTCAGTTTTCGCAAAGATATGAGAAATTTGCAGGGTACTATGATACGGGTGACTTCTCTTTTACCGCGAGTATATGCACAATTATTCAAGAACGTGTCTAAAGTAATTATTAGTATATTTCTTTTTACATATTAACAAATTAATTTTTGCTAAGCTTTAATCTATATACATTTCGATAATTCGCATATTCCTAGTATTATATAAAGTATATTTCCAAATATTATATATTTCTATTATACATATCGAAAAATATCTGAAATGTCGNAGTATATTTCTTTTTACATATTAACAAATTAATTTTTGCTAAGCTTTAATCTATATACATTTCGATAATTCGCATATTCCTAGTATTATATAAAGTATATATCCAAATATTATATATTTCTATTATACATATCGAAAAATATCTGAAATGTCGATCTCTATCTGTTTAATCATAAATTGCTTACTCTGTCACGTATCTCATTACAAATTAAGAAAATTAAAAAAAGTTAGACAAAGATTGAGTTTTGAGTGCAAGAGAGGTGCGCAACTGCTCCATAAAGTTTTGGTACTGAATGAGTCGTTGCTATAACTTGGCTATTGGTGTGCAAAGGATACGTAATTCCAAAACATAAGGTTCATAATCGTTCAATCGTTGCATCGATGTTAGATTTAAGTTGACTTCTCAACAAAAAATTTTGAGAGGGGAATCTCAAGACTCTGTCTGCATAATTTTCTTGGGGAGTAGTCAGATTTTATGTTTTCAATTTGGCTCTTCGAATGCACCTAAAAATGTACACAATGGTAACTCGAAAATTAATCATTCTGTCTGGACTAGCGATTGCGTCTAACTTTATATATTAATTTTGTATCAAATTACAACATGTTTATGGGATATGAAATATACTTTTTATATCGAATAAATCAAAAAATAAATAAATACATTTTTTTTTTTACTCAATGAGTAGAAATTCGCTACAACTGTATATATCATTACTCGTTACACATTAGGCATCGCTCTTATTCAATTCGAATTACAAATTTATTGTAAAATATTCTCTACAAATCTGCTCTTGCCTTCTACAGAAAATATGCAGCTGGACTTCATGCGATACAGTCGCACGCTATTAACGCCGTGTAAAATAGTGAATATTCTAATATACAGTTTGACAAAAATGTGTAATGGGAATTTTGAATTGTATAGCTGAAATCCCGTATGTGTGCAATAATTAATTATTCGATTCTGGGTTTTATAAGCATTTCTTTACTTAAATTTAAAACAATTAATTAAATTACACTGCCCAAAACGAAACCTGAATAAATTGAAAACCAGTATAAACGGAAAAAATTGTTTGAAACGGAGCGATATTTTATATTAAATGGAACCAGTTTAAAAGAAAAATTTGTAAAATATTCGATATCGTCAGGTACTACTTTACACATTTTATACTGTACAGTATATTTTATTCCACCCACGAGAAAGAGCTACGGAAGGAATATTGGTAGAGTTTACCATTTCTATTGAATATATACGGTAAATTTTTAAATGCAGTTTCAACATCGATATTCAAACCAAGCGTTTGCAACCATGCAGCAGTGTTGTGCCGAATTTAAGATATAGTGTTATTCCGGATGCCGACACGACTCTACTAATGTCTGCAATATATAGTATCAAAACTGGTCCGGTTATAACGGACTTTAAAAATTAATAATTAAAACATCATTTCTAATAATTTATATTCAATCAGAGTGCCACTGAAAATAGTCTTGCGTGCTACGTTCGGTACGTGTGCCATATCTTGCTAATCCTTAATTCAATCTATTGTACACAACCACAGCTCATTTACCGTATAGTAAATTATATCATACGCAGACACACAGTACACGCTGTACATGTTTAACGATTATTAAAATTCAACGGTAATTGAATTTAATAAATAATTATATAGGTATGCGATTTGTGTTATTGTCCTTATTTTACATTTTTATCTTTTAAAACAATTTGTAAACTCTAGGGTTTATCGGACAGACGAAAAAACAGAACTGATATATGTGCAGTAAAAATAAGAATTCCTAAAACCCACCTCGGTGTTAAGGCACTACTACAAAATACAATGATTTAAATAAAAAGCTGAATGAACAAGTCTTTAATAGCGCCATTCAGTTTCCTATCCGAATCCGAGTGGCATGTTGAAACTAGTCTTACTATATATATTCATTTATATAACTAACATCAACTGTTGTAAAATATTACCTTACATTTTATCTCAATGTTTTTACATTGTTTTGCGTATATCTTTCACAGATTCTCGATTTCATGAAAAGATTCGGGAAGGTTTCATTGTGTATTACGATGGGTGGATTCTTAGTCGTCGATAAGAAAATTCCTCTTAAGGTTGCTATTTCTGTGTTTCTGTAGATTATTCATAAATTTTACTAATTTTAATTATGCATGATTTCAGTGATAATTACAAACATTTGTGTTTTTCAGATGGCAAAAACGCTGCAATCTGTTTTTTCGGGACTTTTAAAATTAAGAAACGTGTCGAATGCGAAGATACACTGCGACGGCAATTTCATCACTAATAATACTTTTTATAATTGACAATATAGAATTTCAAATGTACGAAATAATTATAAACGGAAAGTTTCGGTGTCTTATAATCAATGTGAAAAGAGTAATTTTAACTCAATCGATATTGCGTTAAAGTAATTTTCTGTAATTTTATACAAGGTCATAGTAAAGTACATAGATTAAATGGTAATGTTAGCATATACTCTGTTACATTTAATATAATATGCATGTGTAGAATTCATAGAATTGATAAGCGTTATTTCTATTAATAATTTTGAACAGTACATATTTATAAAATTTACATATTTATATTAAAATATGTTGTTCTATAAATACAAATATATGTTTGTATTGTATATATGTAGATATGTTAAATCCTGTACGATTGTCTGTCACATAATTTGCAAATACGATATCACTGACTAAATTTTTTAACAAATTATCATTGATGAAATTCATAATTTTCTAATTTGTTGATTTGATCTTGTCGTACAATTAATGTTTTTATAGTTAATTGAAAAAAGTTTCTGAACTTTTAAATAACTGTTTGTTTAGTCAGTTAATATTATTGTATATTATTTTATCCATTGTGCATCTTGTATTAATAGAAAAGTATTTGTAATATAAATTAAATAATTATATGTGAATAATTTTGCTTTTGCATGTGTAAAAAATAAGCGTAACAATTAATATGGCCAATATCTTAAAAATATCTAGCAAAGACTTGCGTAAATTTTTTTGGTTTTTATTAGATATTAAATAACAAATACAAATAATTAAAAATACAAATAACATTTGTATTATTAATAAAAATTAATAAGTAAAATTGTATGTAATGCCATCTGTCATCGGATTTTGTGATAAAAAAAATTCTATATTTTTAATTATTATAAAATAGCAAACGACCTAGTTTTAAAGATAGAGATCAGTTTTACTGATAATAAGAAACAAAACACTTTTTTGCCGAGAAATAAATATAATTTGAAAAAACAAACGTTTTCAGCCTAGTTAATAGGCCATCTTCAGGTCGAAAAAATGGAACGTAAATGTACCATAAATAGAACATAAAAATTATTTAAATCAAAAATTTTACAAGAGAAAAAAATAACGGAAGAATAAATAAATAAATAAATTAATTAATTAATTAAAACAAAAATAACATAAATCTTCAATGGATTAATTCTGGTCGAAGTTTCTAGTATATTTCTTAACTAAATATTTCCATGCCGATGGTAGGCTCTCCGCATCTCTCGCATTTAAACAGCCTTCTCCTATCCTACTTCTGTATATTTCTATTTTCTCCGCCGTCATTGCTAGAGTTGGGGAAGACAGAGGCTTGATGATTGTTGCCTCATCCCATTTAACCTCAGAGCCTTGCGCTTGCGCCATTTGTGACAATATCGTTGAATTAGATGCTTTTCTTATGGCGTATCTATGTTCTTTGAGCCTTACTCCCAAGTTTCTGGTAGTGACGCCGATATAATCTTTTTTAACATCCAGTTGTAGGTTTTCATAAGGAATCTTATACACCCCTGCTTTTTCTTCCACTTTGATACTATCCTTATCATTTCTCAAGATCTTATACAAATTAGGGGCTCTTCTTAATACCATTCTTGATTCCTTTCGACTAGCAATTTCTTTCATTACACTATTCATACTACTATTATAAGTAAACTTTGTGATCCTAGTAGGAACATTCCTTAAATCTCTTTTTACTATGCCCCTTTCATACTTCTTAAGCATTCCTACAATTATATTTTTTCTGTAACCCAGGGTCCGGGCCACCTGCAATATTCTATCAATCTCCTTCTCTCTGTCAGCGACTCGGTCACAATATAAATAGGCTCTCCTTATTAACGCTCGGAAGGCTGCCATCTTATACCGATATGGATCCATGGATTGGGATGGAATATATAATGGGGCGTGTGTAGGTTTAATATAAACACTTGTGGACAAATGCCCTTTCATAAACCGGATATTAATGTCCAAGAAGTGCACACTCAAGGAACTCTTCTGTTCTAATCTCAATTTAAGCCCATCATCGTTATCATTAATTCTACTCATAAATTCATGCACCCTACTATTATTTTTCCATAAAATAAGGATGTCGTCCACATATCTGCTGAAATATACAATATCTTCCTTGAAACTATGAAGTACCCGTCTTTCTATTCTTCTGACAACTAATTCGCAAAGGATTCCTGAGAGGGGACTTCCCATCGGAACCCTGACCACAAAATGCGAAGCATGACTCATAGCATACCAGTTTAGCCAGTTCTTCTAGCTCTTGGGTGTAAAGATGCAATTGGGAGTTCTTTATGTACAAGAAATCCAATAACGCATCCACGCAAGACTCAATCATTACTGAAGGATACATGCTTTCATAATCTAAAACGGTCGCTACCTCATCTTCCATTAAAGATATACCTTGTATTTCCTTGACAACAATAAGAGGATCTTGTGCCACTAGACTATCATCATCAAGGTGTGAGGATAAATATTCGTGCAGCCTTTTTTCTAATATAAAGGTGGGTCCTCTGCATTTCTCTACAACTGGCCTTAACTCCATTCCGGTCTTGTGGGTTTTAGCGAAAGCAAACAATCTTGGAGTTCCGGGCCTTGGGTTCCAGCATTTCTTGAGAAAAGGTAAAACAGCAGAAAGTCCCGAGCGCTCCAGCCTCCTGACTCTTCTGTCCAATGTTCCAACTATCTTGTCGCCAACAATTTCACATTCCGTCTTTCTGATGTAACTATGCAACTCCTTGTTATAAGTATGCCTTCTCATGATAACCAAATGCTTAGTCTTGTCTGCTCTTGTCAACACAAGATCATTAATCCTTAACCACTCCTTCGTGAGCCAAATGTCTCTACTATTAATACCATCTGTCCTGTTCCTCGGCCGTTTGTTAATGACCGCTTTCCATCTAAAATATTCCTTTTCTAATGCATCCAGTCCAACAATCCCTCTCTCAATCTTCTGTACTGACGTCTCCCAACCATCTACTTCAGTGGGGACAAAGTTCGGGCCTTTCTCCAGAACCTGCTCGATTTTCTTTGGTATTTCTATCTGGTCCCATACATAGAAAGTACTAAGGTTCTTCCTATTATCTCTTCTTACTTGCTTATGAATAATCCATTTCAACTTTTTGACATATTGCTTATTGGAACTCCTACAAACAGCTTCCGCCAATTCCACCACCCTTTTATTGATATCAATCAGTTTGGCCGGATCATCATTATATATTGTGTCCTCCAAGCAAATAAGCTCACTCAGTATCCCATACTTTTTGTTTTTGGCTATTCTAATAGACTTTTTGAGGCACGCCAAACAGAACCTACTTTTTAGAGAACGGCATTCCTTAGGGATGCTAATTCGGTAAATCGACATGGGATACACCTTATTATTTAAACATTCTTTTAAAAATTCTAATTTACAACTAGCTTTAACCAGCTTTAACGCCAACTTCCTATACCTCTTGTAATTCTCCACCGGTGCCGCCATAACAACAATACCAAAAGCGCTCAGCAACTAAATAATAATAACGAAAACACCTTTTTTTGCCGAGAAATAAATATAATTTGCAAAAACAAANTCATCAAGCCTCTGTCTTCCCCATCTCTAGCAATGACGGCGGAGAAAATTGAAATATACAGAAGTAGGATAGGGGAAGGCTGTTTAAATGCGAGAGATGCGGAGAGCCTACCATCGGCATGGAAATATTTGGTTAAGAAATATACTAGAAACTTCGACCAGAATTAATCCATTGAAGATTTATGTTATTTTTGTTTTAATTAATTAATTAATTTATTTATTTATTTATTCTTCCGTTATTTTTTCTCTTGTAAAATTTTTGATTTAAATAATTTTTATGTTCTATTTATGGAACATTTACGTTCCATTTTTTCGACCTGAAGATGGCCTATTAACTAGGCTGAAAGCGTTTGTTTTTTTAAATTATATTTATTTTTCGGCAAAAAAGGTGTTTTGTTTCTTATTATTTAGTTGCTGAGCGCTTTTGATATTGTTATTTACTGATAATGTCAAGTAAAATATTTATTAAGTCTGTTCCCTCGCGAGTTACGAGACACGTTATCTTCCCGTATTTCTCCATCCACGTACCTTTCATAACAAAAATTTAATAGAATCAATGCCCTTTGCACACAAAATTTTTTAAATTTGATTTTTATCAAAGAAAGCTCGTAGAAACATCATTGAAATAGGTACAACAAGAAGCAAAATCTTATAACAATAAATATATGAACAAACTTTGTTTTGAAGTAAATTCTCTTCGACATTAATAATTGTAAAACAAAAACACAAAATAACAAAATAGACTATATACATGTGTGCTCTTAAAATTTAATAAACATAAATGTTGTTTATATTAGTAGTTTGTATTTTACTCGTAATAATTTAGAACCATTTTCCATCAATTGCAATGAGAAATCCGACCATGTAAATATAAAAAAAAAAATTACCAAGGAAATTTGAAATAACAGCAGATTCTACAATCGTTTTGAAGAATATTTTACTTATTTAAAATTATTTCCGACTTCAATACAAAAGAATCAACATCGTGCACTCTGCATGTTTGTACAGCACTAAGACAATCGCCTATACTCACTATCCTAGAAAAGTAATTTATAGCGGGACAAGAAAGTATCATCCCCATCGTTACTGTAAATTAACTAAAATGTTTTCATGAAAGTAGTCTATATAATTTTATCTACACAAGCAAATACAATATTTATAATATACGAGATTGATAGTGTTGCTTTCAGACACCGTATTAGCCCCACAAATATTCCCGTAACTGGTCTAATTTTAAGTGTCGAAAAGAGCCATCTGCCCCATATTTGTTAAACCGAGTTAAAATTAGAGTTAGGGTTGAATTTGGAGTTATTGCTAAATTCTTATTCACCAACTCCAAATCTAACACTAATAAAACACTAATAACTCTAATCATATGAAATGTGCAAGTAGACGATAAACTTTGTGTTTGGTGTTCGCGCAAAACAACGTATTTCGGAGAAAAGAATGATATTTAACGAGAACGAAACTGAGATGTTGAGAAATTTAAAATATCTACAATTTATAGGTCGTATGACCTGTTTAGTGCCTCGTCAGGATTGGCCCCACATGAAAACGTTATATGAAATGAAGAAGACCGTATATTATATATTCAAGAGCAAATTACTTGAGAAGATTGGATGATTATGGCTTCTATGTTAATATCATTTGCCAAAAGAGAGTGTGAAATTTTTACTAGACCGAATTGGTCTTAGTTTTCTTTCTGTGAGATCCGGAATTTTTACCGATTATTTGCTAATTCAATGTCCCGTTTTTGCCTAAAAATTTAATCAAACTTTCCTTTAACTTACTAAAAGGAGAAAAGAAAAATGTCTATCGCTCCTTTCTATTTGAGGTAAACATCCGTTCATTTCGAAACTAATCCCACATTTTAACTGCTAAGTTGATAGTTAGCATGAGCCTGGGAACAACTTTGACCCATCCGCGTACCTTTTACCTCACAACAATTGGTCACATGACCGTTCTCCTACGACAAATTTATAAAAACCCCTTCCTTTTCCTTCTCGGGGGAGTCGTTCAAGAACCGGCGCAAGACGGAAACAAATAATTGAAAATAGTTTCCTTGTTACGTTTAAAAATAGCGTCCTTTTTACGATTGAAAATAGTGTCCTTTTTAAGAAAAAATTAGTGTCCTACTACGAATAACTGTCCTCAACCAAAGACGAAAATTTTTCCTCGTTTGGATAACGATCGATAAAGAAGTATGGCGCCATTTATTGTAAGCGCTCTCTCGAAAGTTCCGCGCTTTAGGAACGGGAACTAGACGTTGTACTACCCGAAATTAGCTTTAATAAATTGTTATTTTTTTATGTTACGTTTGGTCTCCTCGTTTACTCGTATATCGCCTGTCGTCTTACCGACGCACTCCTCCCTCCGCCACTCGACCCGAAACATTAAAGCCCGTTACAGCGGGAAAAAGAATCCTTCCATCCATCCTGACAGTGAAAGGGTTTAACAACCTGTTGCCGGATCGGGAGACCTACACCCTTACACTTTCCACAATACAGTAATTAGACTAAATTGGGGAAGTCATTGTTTTGATCTCAATGCAACTAGCTATAAGTCGAACTTTCTTTGAGACTATATGTACTGTACAAAGTCTCATAAGAGTCTGAGTTATATATATTAACTAAAGACAGCATTTATTTGTTTATTTTTTATAATATTCCTACAGTTGAGTAGTTCCCAAAATGGACGCTACCGATCCCCTCTGAGCAATGTGTAACTCTAGCGATGCGAAAAGAAGCAAGTAAGCGGCAAGGGTCGTATGAGGCAGTATTCTGAACGATGACCATAGGCGAGTTTGGGGTCACTGACAACATTTTCCTTTCTTGGTTTAAAACGAGTAAGAAGAAGCATTACGTTTAATGTTTTCCAAATGTGGAGAACAATATAGTGTACTGACATAAAGTGTGAATTTCATTGAAAAAATTTCCCTGAGAATATTTTTAAGCGTTTCTCAACAAGGAAAATGGGTTGGGGGCGTTAAGTATAAAGTCTGGGGACTCCATATTACCGGAATCCGCGACGTAATCGTAAAACTGAAAGCCAAACTGACGAAACTTTCAGTTTTGTAACGTTCAGTTGGACAGAAACATGACTGAAAGCAGAGTTACAAATTATTTAACTTTTCCGTTTTCGTCCCGCGCTTCTGTCGTACTCCAACCAATAAATACGCAAGGATTTGTGACGCGTTGTCACGTGCATTAATCACGTGTAGTTTGATTGTCGTAATGGCGGAAAGTGTAGCGAAAACGATGAGGAAACAAATAGATTTGGAATTCTTCATCGAAGATGTTATAAAATACGTATGTCTGTACGACAAAAAATGTGAATAATTCAAAGATTATTATCAATGAAATTGTTAATAAATGCAGAGAAAGAGTGGCAAAATCCGTAGCGTCGTCCATGTTTGACTCTACGACAATTAAAGAACTGATCAATAGATGGCGCATTTCTAGTGGAGTCAAGTTAAAACGAAAACATAACTGAAACGAAAACTTTATATGTTTCAGTTTTGTTTCTGAGTTTCTCTTTTCAGGTAACGTTGAGTCCAGGCTTAACTTTATAGAACCAAGGCAACGGTGGCTTGAAAAACTCTGGGAATCTCTGCTGTAATTAGATCATGTTGTGAGGCCCTCCATTTCTTTCCCAAAAATTGTTGTTATTGTAAATATATATATGTATCTGTGAATTGTCAGTTACATTATCTGTATAATTTTAGTTTTAATCAATTTATTATTATAATGTCTTTGCTAGTGTAATCACTTTAAATAATTAGTTAGAATTTTATTTTATTTCAACGATCGCGTTCTAATTCGTAAATAATCAATTCCATTTTAGTATGGTGCGAGCGATGTATGTTGGAAGGTATGTTCTTTTAATTGAGGAAGTGGTTGTAGACGAATTATAAAATATCAAACATTTATTTATACGTAAATATAAGGAATAACTTACAATTGAAATAATATTCAAAGGATTAATATAATGAACTGAATATATAACTATCCAAACGATCCTAGCTTTGATTACAAATATTTTCGTGAGCACAGGAAAAAAAACAAAATCTCATTGGTTACCTGTATAACCGTGAATGCAATGAGAGAACCTTAATCTTAAAGACGGTGAGTGAAGTCTTTCAGCTGAATAACAGTACTTAATAAAAAGGTTAACGTTGACCTTACCGTTGTGGCTAGTAGCGTGTTGAACTATGACTAAAAGCAATTGTTCTAGGTGATTTAAACCTTTTATACTAAATTACAACAGTTCTTTTTTCACCTTGTGTTGCTAAAAGAGATATGAAGTGTAACTTTCACTTCTGAAGGAATTTTTCCGTTTTTCTCTTTACTCAGAGGAAGTTGAAAATGGCAAACATTGATAAAGTTCTTTTCAAAATTAAATAAATAATATTAGTTTTAAAATACATTTAAATACTTTGAAGGTTCTTCAAACTAACTGGCACGTATGTGAAATTAATCATAATTATTTCCTTTCCAGTATGTAAAATATGCTATAAATCATTTATTGTTGTTTTTAATTTTGTTCGTGAAATTCTTTCATTTCTTTTATAAACTTATCGTTTTGGAGGAAATTTTCATCTGTNGAAATTAATCATAATTATTTCCTTTCCAGTATGTAAAATCATTTATTATTGTTTTTATTTTTGTTTGTGAAATTCTTTCATTTCTTTTACAAACGTATCGTTTTGGAGAAAATTTCTATCTGTTTAATATATTTTCGTGCATAAATGTATTATAGACATTTTATTACTGTTAGTACACATATAATTTTTACTATGCTTTTAAGATAATGTCAGAAAATCGACTTAGTTCTGTTTTTATTTCCTAATAAAAACAGAAAATATAAATATGTTAATGTTCCATTTAATCGTAATTTTGTCACACACACTAGAAATAAATGATCTCTGACTTCCTGAGTCTAATAAACATCGACAATCTACCCATTCGTTGTTAGAATTTAAAATCTTAATTTAAGCAGTACATAATAGGACTTGGTTGTTTATATTCTTTCAACTCCCCTAGAGCCCCAAATTTCGGTGGATTGTGGGAGGCAGGAGTTAAATCGTTCAAGTATCACTTAAAAAGAGTTGTAAGTGATACATTCTTAACATTAGAAGAGTTTCTCACCATCACCAATCAAATCGAGGGAATTTTAAACAGTCGCCCCATTTCCCCGTTATCGGTGAATCCAGATGATCTTGAGATATTAACACCTGCTAATTTTCTTTTAGGTAGACCAATTGACATGCTACCAGAGTGTTGAGTTCAGTGAAGTAAATTGGATAGAGACGAACTTTCAGTTGGAGTGAAGATCTACTTCAAGAGTTGGACGTTGGACTATTGCTTTAGTTAAAGGATCTTTTGCTTTAGTTGTTCAAGTACGATATTTCTAGTTGATTAAAAATGGATCTAAAACATTGTCTATAAAAAAGAGAGTTGTCAAGAGTAGACTTACTAGACTAAGAGAGAAAATTCTGGGGAATGTTGACGATTCAGATGGTGTGCAACTTAATCTTTTAACCGTTCGAAATTGGGTGCAATTGCTAATGAATTAAAGGAAGTCTTTGATAGACTGTTTGATATTTGTAAGGAGGACGAAATAGAACAATATATTGAGGAAAGTCAAATAGCACAAGATTCGATTGATGAGTTGATATTAGTGATAGATAGAACAAATCTAAAATTGGAAAATAGTAATAGTATCGCCAACGTTGATAAAGCTAGTGGAACGTCAGATTTAAAATTACCTAAATTGGCATTGCCCTCATTTAGTGGTAGTTTTTAGGAATGGCTGCCATTCAGTGATCTGTTCCAAGCAGCTATTACAAACAATGGAGAATTGTCAGGTGCTCAAAAACTACAGTATTTAAAGTGTTCATTAAGAGGAGAAGCTTTAAAAATTATACAATCCCTGTCCATTTGTGATGGAAATTTTGAAATTGCATGGGAACTACTTTTCCAACAGTATTCTCGGAAAAGAGAATTGGTAGCTTCGTTAATTAAGAAGATATTGAATTTGCCAACATTAATTTATGAAAATGTGGCACAGATTTTAAATATTGTTGACTCAACTACAGAGAGTATTCGATCCTTAAAAGCTCTAAATTTTAATATAGATGAGTTCTCGAGCATATTATTTATGTTCATTATTCAATTTAAATTGGATGCAACAACCAGAGGCTGGTGGGAGCACTCACTTAAGGATAATGATATGCCTCCATTAAATGACTTATTAGAATTTTTGAAAGGGCCTTGTTAGAAGTCTACAGCCAACCAAAACTCAGTCTATGAAAAGATTCATGCCTAAGGTTACATCTCTCTCTTCTCAAATAAAGAGAAAACGTGAATGCTGTAAGGAAGACCATGCTTTATACCAGGGATTTGCCAACCCGTAGACCGCGGTCGACCGGTCGACCGCAATGGTTTTGAAAGTAGCCGCGAAGCTAAAGTTGAACAATTTGCTTTCACTTAAATTCATGTTTAAAAATTTTAATTCGATAATTTATTCTTACAATAATAGACTGTCTGTGCAACGTACCCATACTGCTTGTATTTATCCCGATGAACAATGCAAATGAATGTTAACGCATTCGCATACAAAAATCCTACAATAGTTTGCTCATATTCATAGTCGCCAGACTATATTTTACCAAAAAAGTAGCCCCTAAGGGATAAAAGTTTGGCCACACCTGCTTTATACAAATGTGCTAAATTTCAGAAGTTTAAGGTACAGAACAGAATAGAATAAGAAAAAGGGAAGGTTTGTGTTTTAATTGTTTGTCGAAAAATCACAGGGTGAGAAATTGCACTATCAATGTTTCTTATTTAAACTGCAAGAGAAGACACAACTCACTTTTGTGTTATGGAATGCAACGAAATTCCATCTCTAAGGTAGACTCTGAGTCAAATCAATAAACCGGCCTTCCATCCATGAATTCAAGTATAGCTAGTTCTGAGATGACGAAAGAGACAATTTGTAAGTCAACCACGTCAATTTATGCCTCACAAATATTCTAAATCCTCCGAAGCTTACAATTTTATTGTTCAAAATATAAGGTTCTTGTATTATTAATAGGTTTACATCTAGGTCATTGGCCGTCTTTAATGCGAGTAAACTTGCCTCTCTACTGTGTTGCATATTTTTCTGTAAAATACAGTAGAGTGTCGTTTATCCTAATCAATTGGGGAATGGGGTTGTTCGGATAACTTATTTTTCGGATAACCGATTATGTACGAAAAAATATAACCTATTCCGTGTTGAAATTTTTCTCTGTTGCGTGTCGCTTCGCGTTGAATTTTCGTCGATGTTAAGCCTAACGTAAACTTTTTAAAAATAATTGTGACTATTGTATCGTTAAAAATTATTTCTTTATTTTGTACAAANTAAGCCTAACGAAGACTTGTTAAACGTTGTAAATTATTTTTTTTTGTACAAACAAAATAAATATATTGAAAAATATAAAAACAATAAAAAATTATACTTCAGAACTTAATTTAGTATCAAAAACGTAAAACATTTGAGTAGCCCAAGACATAGCCAAAGATTGCAGCGCCACAGCACTAGCGAAAATTTAAATTTGCCAACTGGAATTCTTTCGGATAACCGGCTTTCGGATAAACGACGCTCTACTGTATGCAGATGTGAAGAGTTTACATCGTAGTTACTATTGATTGACAGAGTTGAATTATAAGAAGCATTGTCGTTACTATTTTGTTTATTTCCTTGCATAGTAGTGCTATTGGGTAACTGAGTGATTACTTGTTTGTTTCTATATTCTATAGTCAATTCTTGTTATGATCTGTGTTTTCAGTTTTATTAGCACTGGGCATTCAGCACTGAATGCGTTGTGATTCGTCGGTAGTTTCTTTTCCGGCAAGAGGTTCTTGTTAGTTAATTTGCAATTAAGACAAGATGGGATGGTGTTTGTTGATTGACATTCTTTGAAGCGATGACCTCTTGAGCAGTGACTACACCTCTGCTCCTCGGTACAATCACGTGCCATATGTCCGAAACCACAACATCTGTAGAAGCGTCTCACTGGTACAAAGTCATCCACTCTTATTGTGGTCCAAGCCATCGATATTGTCTTGTGAGCTATCAATATATTTCTTATGCTCGGAGTCACATAGATTACAACGTGATGATAGTTCTCCTTTGTTTTCTTTCTTCTGATAACTGTGTTAATGGTACATTTTTCCAGACCCCTCCAAATTCATTTTGTCTGGTCATTATTTCTATTATTTCCTCTTCAGAGATACACTGTGGGACGTTTAGTAATATTACCCTTGGTCGTTTGCCTCTTGATGTTCTACATTTAATCTTCTCTTTTATTTCTTGAATTTTTTCTATTTCCTCTTTTAGTTTCTTCCCATCTTCATCACTCCCCACCCTTATTCACAGACCATTTTTTCTTATTAATTTATCTTCTTTGATTTTAACCCTTATTTTGTGTGGCTGAAGTTTATCAAAAATCTGCTCTGTGATCTCTTTTATGTCTGTTCGCGTACCTTCTTCTTCATCACTTGGGTACACCAGTACAGTGCTATTGCTTCCTTGTTCACCGTTGTTATTAAATTAATGGCTTTCGTTGTATTGCTTGGTTTCAAGTTGAATTTTGTTACTTCAGCGTAAGTAGGGTGCCCATCAAATTGGTTGTGTTGAGAGTTCTACATTTTTATTTCATTCATGGTTTCTAATAAGATAGAAAGTATATTGTTTTGTTTCTCTCTTTCTAGATGATATGCTGATAAAATTCCGTACATATGATGCACCGACGCAAAAAGCTGCATCACCTTGTCCTTAATTTCTTTGCGTTCTCTTGTTTTAATGTTTTTATGACACGGTTCAGGTAAGAGATCTAGAATACGTCTCAATTGAGTTCTTGCATCTTTAAGGATTTTACTCTCAATTGTACAGGGCGATGTATCATTAACTGAGGTTTCATCGAAAATCGTCGGTTGTGTGCCCTCTGCCATTAAATTTCTTAATACCCTTGTTTCTTCCATGGTGGTATCCATAGTAAACCCAATAAGGTAATCAAAATACATACCCAATGTCAATGAATACCGAATCAATAAAACAACGATTATAACTATGGAAATACCTAAACTAGACCTAAAATACCCCTCGAAAACAAAATACAATACTTAACCTTAACTCCTTTGCGACTTTCCAATTTTTGATATTAATGTAATTAAACATAAAAAATATTTAAAACTGAAAAAACTGAAAGAAATGTGTTAATTTTGAAGAAAAAGCTTCAAACTATATTTACCATTTTCTCCCCTTTCTGCGAAATTTGACACCTATGAGTCATTGTGTTTACAGCTGGATGATCTTGAGAACATCTGGTGTTGGATTTCCCGGGACATTCTCATAGACGTCTCGGGAGGAGAAGGGTTTAAAGTAGGGTGAATACTAACTAGACCTATATTTTTAAATATTTTTAAAAAATTTTAATTTTTATTGCGATTTCCGACCCCCGATTTAATTAAACTTATATATAATAAAATATATTAATTTAAAAAATTAAAAAACTATTGGAGGTCGTTTTTGACATCAGAAAGTAGCTTTAAATAACTTTACCAAAGTAAAATCCGTGCACTACAACTTTAGAACGATTAATTAAATTTGATAAAAAAAATTACATTAATTAAAAAACAATTAAGAGTTAATCGAGCGTCATTATAGGTTGATTAAAATCGAGATAAATTTTTTTCGCGCGAAAAAAAATTTTTGAAAAAATTTAAAGACCTAAAAAACATCAAAAAATTGAAAAAAAAATTTTCGAGGCCCAAACGCCTGAGTTTTATGTAACGCTATGGAACTTGCCCGAGATATCTCGGGATACGTTCTTAACGGTTATTAAGAAGTTTTACCAACTAAACCCACAAAATAAACGTATGTTAAATTAAATTAATTATATAATTATATTAAGAAGATTATACTATAAAAATATTCCAAGCAGCCAATTAAGTTAAGTTAAATAATCGATAAATTAAAGTTAAACCCAAAATTTTAACTAAAGAATAAATTTAATTTAATCCCTCCTAAAAACTATCACCCCTACTCTGAGGTAAATGGAATAGTGTCCGTTTAAGAAACATAAATTTAAAACGACCGTTATGAGAATAAACAACCGTTAAAGAAACCATTAAAGCAACAGCGTTATCAAAAATAGCGCAAACAGATGGATCCATAGTTAAATGGGAGGAGGCCAGAATCATTGCAAAGGTACACTTGCATCCACAACAGAGAAGTTTGAGATCTACAGATCTAGCTTGACGACAAATGTTTAAACTATAAGGATGCAACCATTTTACCATCCGCATGAAAATACATAATCAGAAAAAACTCGTAAGATGATACATCCACCAGGCTCAATAAAAACCTGTGTTAATATATAAAATGTATTTACATATTGTATAGCGGGAAATTACCGTATTTTGTATTCCTTTTTATATTATCTTGTTTTTTGTATTTATTGTATTAATTTCGGTATGCTTGTTTATGTAATTTAATTTCAACTTATGTTCTAATATAATTTAAATTTGAACGTGTTCGATAATATGTATTCGAACACGTTCAAACCTGATGATGGCCCATGAAATGGAATTGAAAACGTTTGTTTACATGAATAAATGTGCGTTTTCAGTATTAAGGTGTGTTGACTGTATATTGTTAAAGAATCTGAGTGAGAATAGGAGGTTAAAGAAACTGTTAAAACAGAAGCGACCGTTAAAATCCGTTGACAGTTAAACCGTTATGTTTAAATTTATCCATAGCTAACAATGATAAAACTTTAAACCCGAATATCTCCCCAAAAATAAACCCAGCAACCCCAAATTTATACCAGATATAGATAATAGTAAGCTAAACAAAACCCCTAATTTCCGCCCCCTGTGACTTATCCTCCACCCGTTATATCTATCCGAAAAATGCGTAATTCAAGTTCCCCCTAGTGCCATCTCTAATTGTCCTAGCCGAAATTTTAAACGGTATACGAACCACCACTCTTAGCTCCATCGAAAGAGGTGTCTGGTGTAAGTGTGTATCCAAAATTCCCTCCAAAATTGCGATTCAAATCGAGAGCACAAAATGACACAGCCCATCCAGTCCCAGACTCTCGTACCGCTTTTTAATTGATTAGCGTTATTAGTGTTTTATTACTGCTAGATTTGGAGTTGGTGAATGCGAATTTACCAATAACTCCAGATTCAACCCTAACTCTAATTTTAGCTCGGGTTGGTTAATATGGGGCAGATAGCTCTCTCTGACAATTAAAATTAGACCAGTTACAGGAATATTTGTGGGGCTAATACAGTGTCTGAAAGCAACATTATCAATCTCGTATATCATAAATATTTTATTTGCTTGTGTAGATAAAATTATATAGACTACTTTCATTAAAACATTTTAGTTAATTTACAGTAACAATGGGGATGATAATTTCTTGTCCCCCTGTAAATTACTTTTCTAGGATCGTGAGTATAGGCGATTGTCTTAGTGCTGTACAAACAGACAGAGCACACGATGTTGATTCTTTTGTATTAATTAATTAAAATAAGCAATAATTTTAAATTATGCGATACGCATCTTGTCTAGTTTTATGTTCAAATATACGAGCGCTAAGATGGCTTTTCTTTTCCGCTATACTTATTACATTATCAATGAAACGGAAAACAAACTTTAGAAAGACTTTTTATTTATTTGAGTATGCATTTCGGATAATTATATTCCTTTTCAACTCTTGTGTTACAACTATACAGGGAAGATTAGCATATGTATACAAGTTAGCAAAATTTTACTACAATGTTACAAAATTGTAAAAAAACGTGATAATCTGGATGAACTCCTAATCCGAGTTACATATTTTAATACACCCTAAATAAACCAAAATAAATAATTTAACTTAATTTTCCCTTAAAATGGTTAAAACAATAATAAAAATTTGGAATTAAATTAATATAACCTAAAAAGGTCATAAACTTTAACATCCTGCAAAAATACTCTATAACGCAACATTTAGCAAGAATTGAGGATGTTTTGCTTCCTTCCTCCACATCTCTTAGAATATTCTCAACCCCGGTCCGAATGACACAGCGATTTATTCCGTCAGATGATGCATATCTGGGAATCGTTATTGTGAAATAGTCGGTGATAAAAAGGTGGGTTGGATAGAATCGGGCAGTTTCATACCAGATAGAATTGCCGTGAAAAGGCAGTTTATAAGAGAAGGAACATGCCATAGGACCGACAGATTATGCATCAGGCCACGAAAGTGAATATGCTACCGCCTTACTACTGAACAACGGTAATATGATTTATTGTAAGCTCTCTCTCTCATACTGATTATAGTCATAGAGTAGACATATGTTTTATGTTTTGTTGTTTATTTACTTGTCCTTGTTATTTTGGTCTTCTGTGATTTAACTGTTGATTTTTTATTAATGACCTTCGTAGTCGAGTATTTATTGCTTAGGCACAACCCCACACAGAATCTTACCACTCGGGTTCTGTTAAATTAAGCCATCCAGTGACAAAGTGAGCAAGTCTAACAGATCTGACGATTAGAGGGCCTTGACCCTCGTCCGTATTCTCACAAACATTAGGAAACTTACATGGATTGTGAGAAATGCAGGAGTTGTGACATTAGATAAAATATGGATGATGATTATTAATTAACAGGTATAAGCTGCAATAATGATTAATTAAATTGGAAATGATTTACAAAAGGTACAAAATTAACATACATGTAAAAAACAGTGAACATGACGGCCTGGTACAATATATAGTGTTGGAAAAACATTCCAGTATACATGACACAATGTTGAGTTAATTAATATTATAAACTTTGGGAACCTTGATCTTGGTTACAGTAAGGGTAACAGAAACCTTTTGTAACAACCAGTATGATGAAGTGCGGTTAGTGCACCATTAAAATAAAGGAAACAGAAAGAGATTGTTTTATTTTACAGTAGAGTTTCACAGGGTGGGATGGTCCACAAATTGTAAGTGGGAGAGATGCGTTAGGACGGCATCAACTTGAAAAGGGGAGAGAGGTAGTGGGTGGGGTGGACGTAAGGAAAAGGAGGATCGAAAAAAACAGGTGTTTTTGAGGGGTTGGGGAATTGTAGAAGAGTGAAGGAGAAAAGGAAAGTGAGACATATGAGTACCCTGCTGGGTGCCGTATTTTAAGACATTAATTAAGCACTACCGCCACCCCTTTCTGGGCTTCTCTTGATCAAGTATAGATACCAAGTTTCATGTAGATTTTGACCAATATTATTATTCATTACACTGTCTTTGTTTTTAAGGATCTCAAGATGTTCATACCACCTTCATTTTTGTGTATGTAATTCTTATTTGACAATTTTTACAGTTTCTTTTAAGATTTGGCAACCATCGTTGTTACAATGAACAGTAACAGCTGAGTTACAATTATTATATTCTTTAATTAATCGCGGCTATGTGTTCTTTAAACCGGGTCTTCAGATTTCTACCAGTTTCACCTATATAAGACTTGGAATTAGTGCAGTTGCAGTTCAGTTTGTAAATTACGTTTTTTTGGTCCCATATATTAATATTATTATTAGTACTATGTGGGTTAATTTTGTGATTTAAACAAGGAAACTTTTCTGGTACTAAGGTTATACCATAATTATGTGATATGGATTTGATTCTTTCAAATAAATTTTGTTCATATGAAATTTTAAAATATTTTTGAGTGGCATTATTGTTTTTATGTTTGTGCAATACTAATAATAATATTAACATATGGGACCAAAACAACGTAATTTACAAAAGGGCGACAATTAAAATTAGACCAGTTACAGAAATATTTGTGGGGCTATTACGGTGTCTGAAAGCAACATTATCAATCTCGTATATCATAAATATTGTAAATGCTTGTGTAGATGAAGTTATATAGACTACTTTCATGAAAACATTTTAGTTAATTTACAGTAACGATGGGGATGATAATTTCTTGTTCCACTATAAATTACTTTTCTGCAATCG
Organism: Centruroides sculpturatus; assembly: GCF_000671375.1. Taxonomy (NCBI): domain Eukaryota; kingdom Metazoa; phylum Arthropoda; class Arachnida; order Scorpiones; family Buthidae; genus Centruroides; species Centruroides sculpturatus. Next base: position 93,857 of record NW_019384907.1, read on the forward strand.
TGAATATAGGCGATTAGCTTAGTGCTGTACAAACAGGCAGAGTGCACGATGTTGATTCTTTTGTATTAAAATCGGCAATAATTATAAAATAGTAAAATATTCTTCAAAACGGTTGTAGAATTTGTTGTTATTTCAAATTTACTTGGTGAAATTTTCTTATATTTATATAGTCGGATTTCTCATTGTAATTGATGGAAAATGGTAAATTGCAAACAACTAATATAAACGATAATTTTTTTTAAATTTCAAAATTACACATGTATATAGACTATATAGCCTATATATTATATACATATACTTATATACATATACTTATATATATGTATATAAGTGTGTTACAGATTTTGCGTTCACTCTGGTGTGACGGATGAGACAAATTAGATACTGAATCACTGTTCGTGGTCCTAAACAGAGAAATTGGGCAGGAACACGAATACATTCGATATTCACCCCTTTTTGGCTTTTTCTTGGGAGATTTTGAATCGGATTTTAGGATTCATATGAATTGCTCAATCTATGGAGAAAAACAAAATTTTCTTTGAAAAAAAAATCGGGTTAAGTAGAAAAGAGGAAATGTATTTCTTATGTTACAAAACTGTTGCTTTTGTTCAAAGTTACGCGACACCTATTCCAATTCGATATCCACGCGAGCGCGAGCTATCAGTTCATCGACCTAGCTCGAATGGATCGCGCTGGGCTGGTAGACGTTCGCGGGACCTAGGGCCCATTGTTAAAATGTCGCATCTGGTGGCGACATTTTAAAAGAAAGGGGGGTGTTCTGTGAGGACCCGAACAGGGGTCGATTGAGAGGTCCGAATTATGGGTTCGATCGAAAATTAAGAGCTCCTTTTCAGTCGATAAGGAAACGGATTAGGTGTCTCGATTGAACAATGCAATTTTTTTTTTTCGCGAATCTTTTAAACAATGGAAACGGTTAAATTCGAAGAAAACGCGACGAGAGAGAGGAATCATATTCAGTCGCACGGTGACCTCTCCCGCGCCCTTCATTAGGTTTCGAATTGTCACCAGGTGACTATGAGAGACCAATGGAGAGGCGACGACGGTTAAGAAATCTATAAAACCGTGCGACTCGAGGAAAAAAGGTTTCTGGTTCATAGCGCTCCTCTCCTGGAATTTTGTGCTCCTGTTATTCTACAGCAAAGACTAGTTCGACGTCCCAGGCTTCGGTTTGGCTAGCCCGTCCCTTCAAGACTCGCCCAGGTGCTCCGAGTCATTGGAGATCATCGATGAGAGTTGTGCTGTGCGCCCCGGGGCCATCGCTCTCCGCTTCACTTACGCTGGACGAACCTAAACGACTATCTGGACATTTGGACTTTTATCTTTGGAAAGGATTCGTTTCCCACCTTTGAATAGGCATTACGCCTCGTTATAAGACATTGTAAGAAAATTTATATATTTAATAAACGGGTTAAAAATGGTAAACCTGTCTCAAAGAGTCATTCTGCGCCCACAAGACAGAACGAACCGCTCGGCTGTCGAACACCTCACCCCAAATCGGCTGACCTCACATAAGTATTTTTCAATTGTGAGTTATACAAAATGGCGTTGTCTTTATTACAGTTACATATATGAAATGGCTGTAATCCGAAGATGAGAGAGATCATCCATCAAGGTCTTAAGAAACAGGTCATGCAAATATTGTAAATTTCAATCCATGTTTGCAAATTTGTAGAAAACTTTATATTTCTATTTATTTCCTGTTTTATCTAAATTTGCGTAACATCGATTTGTGTTTTTATGTTATCTTACAGTATTACTCGTTTTTATTACAATTATACAGTCAGCTATTTAAAGTGTGTAAATTTCGTACCATATAACGGAAAAAACTATTATTGTACAGAAATTGTATAAACAAAAATTATATCTTGTTAAGTCGTTAGTACTTTATTAATCTGTTTTCGAATCTCTTCCAAATTTTACTAATATTAAGTTAAATTGAATTGATGGAATAAGACAACTCACACTTTAGCAATTTCCTAAGAGGTGTACAGTACCTTTCGAGAGCATTTTCTGTACGAAGCTGGCTCTATTTAGATGTTACACATGTAAAGAAAACCCGAAAAATTCCACATAACCAACAAGTTGATCAGGCATGAATTTGTGATCAATTTTATACACAATTTTCAAGATAAACATCAGCACTGACTGTTTTCTAAAGCCTTTCTGAATTGTGTCTTTCATTTTCTGATTAGAGCCATTCTTCTCAAATAACTGAAAATAAGTTATTGCCATTTTAATGATAAATTTATAAGTTATTGCCATTAAAATGATAAATTTATAAATACGTATATTAAATGTGTAAAATATCAAAATTAATATTTAATTGTTTTTGTATAAAAAATTAGTTTTAATTTGTTAGTATTTTACTCTTTTATGGGCGATATGGTATAGTTTCATTAACTATCGTGAGAATCTAGAATGAATAATCTGTCTTTTTACGAAATTTTGTTAAAATTGTTTGAAAACATTTCTGCTTATTTTAATAAAATGTACGAAATTAGGCAAGAAACTTTTTTTCTGTAAAAGTATGAGAACATTAACTTTTTTCAAATTTGATAGTTTTATCGTGAGGTTTTAAAAGATTCATCATCCAAACTGACCAACTTCTGTAACTTATCGAGGTTTGCGAAGTTTTCTGAAATAAATAATTTACGACAACATGAGAGAATCATGTTGTCGTAAATTTATCGTGCTCGATGAAATTTACATCTGATTAATTTAGTTTACTGCATAAATCTGGTAACGTTACAATAAATTAATGAACCACGACGAGTTGTATTACCGATATTATATATTTATACAACTTTCAAGGTAACGACAAAAAAATTAAAATTTTAAAACGATAACGCTAAAAACCATTTTAATAAAAATTTGAAACACGCTAATGGTTAATCCATTGGCATATTAATCAATGCAAATATCTCTTAAAAGCGATTTCGTTGCACTATGACTATAATACAGGAATTCGAGAAAAGAATGTAATTTTATAATACATAAATGCATAATATAAATTACTCGATGAAATTATTGAAAATTCTTTCTCTTAAGTACATAGAATTTCGAACGTATAATTTTAAGTACCCGATAGCATAGAAAATTCCATTAAGACTCGTCCCTATCACTTTGCCGTTCACAGATAAGTGAAGGTTAAAGTGATAAATGTATTAATATTAAAGTATTTCTGGTTAAAATGATAAAGCGTACAGCCGTACGTAAATCGTGTCAGTAAAATTTGATTGTTTCCTAAAAATAAAACAGTAGTGACGTAGAAAGATACACGTGCATAAAACAGAAAATAACATACAGCAAAAGTATATATTTCATGAGTAATTGTGCTACAAAGTTGCAGACATGAATTCGAATTTACAAGATACAATTTGCATGAGCTGTTTTCTAGCACCTTGCTGCATGATATCTCTCGTTTACGGGGTAGAGCTGTTCTACTTATGTAACTGTAAAAAGGACATTGCCATTTTACAAAACCCTCAACTGAAAAATACTTATACTAAATGTATAAGAATCATTTTGTGGGTACATTCTTGTTTGCAATTGTTGCATGCTACACCGATTGCCAGTAATTATGTAATTTGTAAAAAATGGTTTGATGACTTCACTACTGAAGATTCGACATTAAACGCTGTTTTTGGACTTGCATGTTTATCTTATTCAATGTGTCTCAGTTTTTTCCGAAACAACAAATTGAAATTAATAGAAACTGGATTAAATAACGAATATTTTCGACAGGAAATGATAAACGAAAATAATTCCACAATGAGAAAACTCTCTCTATTTGTTACTCTCTTTGCTATGATAATTGTTGTTGGTCTCCAACTGCCTACTGCATTCCTCTATTACCCTGCTATGGAAAGAAGACAATATTTTGAGGGTGAAGCACTTTTGTGTACTATTCATATTGATTTAGTCTCAATATTGTGTACGGGAGGAATTGCATGTTCATTGTTGTTATCAGCGATTGTATTGTTCGTTGCTCACAAGGAATTCGAACATCTGCTGAATGAACTCTTTCTAATAAAGAAAACTAACAAATTCGTTGAAAAGAAATTAAAGGAGTTTATGTGGCATCACGAAGAATTGTGGACATTTGTCAATCAGTTAAACACAAAGTTTAATTTTTTGCTCTGCTTAATTTATTTCGGTGTCATCTGGATCACAAGTTTTTTTTTTACGGATATTTATTCATAAAAATGCAAGAATTAGTGCAGTTCTTATTTTTAGGAATGTCTATCATTTTTACATTAACATGTATATATTTTGGCAGTTTATTGTGCTGTTTTGCATTCACGGTAAATCTTTATTCGTATTTTACTCATTTAATTTTTACTCTTTAGTTTAGATTATTTAGATTATAAATAATAATGCCTCATCAGAGCCACATTTGAGAGCTGATAATTAAAAAAGTTTGAAAATACCCATTTATCTGAAGAGAATGATAATTATAACTCTGATGACAATAAGCAAAGTTTTACACATGGCTAGATGGACAAACAATTAAGGTGTCAGGCTTTTGGAACTGGGACCTAATTTGGACAAANAGAATATGGGTAATTTCTCTTTTACCGTGACTATGTGCACAATTATTTAAAAACGTGTGTAAAGTAATTATAAGTATATTTGTTTTTACATATTATTTGTATTATTTTTTTGATTCTTAAAACTAAAGCAAATGTCAGAGATATTTAACGTCTTTATATTACATCAGTAATACTTTCTAAATTTATAATGATAAATTTTGTTGTGTCCCCTTTGAGTTTATATGGATTATTGGTGTTTTATGATGAATCCTCTCAGTTTTCGCAAAGAATTGACAAACTCGCAGGGTACTAGAATATGGGTGATTTCTCTTTCACCGTGACTATGTGCACAATTATTCAAGAACGTGTGTAAAGTAATTATAAGTATATTTCTTTTTGCATATTTACAAATTAATTTTTTTCATTCACTAACACAAGAGGTGTTTCTACTTCAACACTTGGCGGTATTTCATCTTTATTTAGTTAATAAGTACAATAACACCTTTCGGGCACTGCCCTCCTCAGTCGAATAAATATCAAGATATTATACATAAATTAATTTTAATATTATAGCTTAACTTTTCTTGGTGATCTTTGCTTTCATGAAATTCTCCGTTTCTATGTAATAATTAAAGCCACGTGCGCAATAGCTTGCCAATTCCAAATTCAGTCTATAGTACACAACCACAGCTCATTACGCTGTGCATGTCTAACGATTATTAAAATTCAACGGTAATTGAATTTAATAAATAATTATTTAAGTAGGCCTATACGATTTGTGTTATTGTCCTTATTTTACATTTTTATCTTTTAGAACAGTTTATTGAGTCTAGGGTTTATCGGACAGACGAAAACAAAAGTAATATATGTCGTAAAAATAAGAAATCCTAAAACCCACCTAGGTGTTAAGGCACAACTACAAAATACAATGATTTAAATGGAGAGTTTAATGGACAAGTCTTTACTAGCGCCATTCAGTTTCCTATCCGAAACTAGTCTTACTTTATATATTCATTTATATAACTAAAATCAACTGTTATAAAATATTACCTTACATTTTATCTCAATGTTTTTACATTGATTTGCGTATATTTTCCACAGATTCTCGATTTCATGAAAAGATTCGGGAAGGTTTCATTGTGTATTACGATGGGTGGATTTTTAGTCGTCGATAAGAAAATCCCTCTCAAGGTTGTTATTTCTGTTTTCCTTTAGATAATTCATAAATTTTACTAATTTTAATGATGCATGATTTCAGTGATAATTACAAAAATTTGTGTTTTTCAGATGGCAAAAACGCTGCAATCTGTTTTTTCGGGACTTTTAAAATTAAGAAACGCATCAAATGCGAAGATACACTGCAACAGCAATTTCACCACTAATAATACTTTTTATAATTGAAAATGTAGAATTTCAAATGTACGAAATAATTATAAACGGAAAGTTTATAATTATTTCGTACATTTGAAATTCTACATTTTCAATTTTAATTCGAAATATCCTTTTTTCTCTGTTTTTGAGTCAGGAGATAGTATAAATACTACGTATAAGAGACTTGTTCGATACCTCTCCGAGAACTTCTTTTGCAAGAACCTCTTATACAAGAAAAGCGTCTTCAGAAAGTAAGTGTTTGTATTTAAAAGCTTGTCTTTAACGAATTATTTTTATTTAAAGGCGGACAGATAGAAAAAAATCTTTTTAAAAACTGGAACTACAATTATTTCGACATCTAACTTTTTAGCTTGGAAAATATTAAAATATTCTTATTACCACAAATATTTTAAAAAGCATTGTTCTTTTTGCGATATTCTATCTTACGAACAATTCTTAATTAAACAAAAAATAGATATATTCAAAATCAGTACATTGTATGGGCAGGTATTTAACAAATAAGTAACAACTATAATTTAAATAATTACTATATTAAACTATTTCCCTATTTTACTTTTGCCTTACTGTTATAATATTATTTTAGGTTGTCGTGTTTTAAATTTATTCAGATAATAAAACAAAGAAAATTGCAAATATATATTAATAATTTTCAACCACATCGGATATTAGTACAAATTGTAAAAATTATTATCGAAAATTAAAGTTTATATGAAGCAATGAATTGCACTAAAAATCTTTTTTTAAGAAATGAATTGAACTGTTTCCTAAATATTTATAAAATTAAGTTAATCGAGAAATTTTTGAACATGAAAATAATTTATGTCCTGAAAAATTATTAAGTGCAGAAATTTCTTGCTTTAGATAAACTGAAGGAAAAATTGGAAACACTTAAATAAACTGTAATTTAAAAATAAAAACCTTTTCAAAATAATTTCAGTGTTATATTATTTCAAACTGTCATGTACCAGAATATTAAGAGAAATAACCATCAAGAAAATAATTAATTCTAGTATTGGTAATAAAACTATTACTTGACAAATTATTTGTAATCTTAATTTATAAAATATCAAAAATTAGACCAAGAATGTCATGTTTTAGATAAAGTGAATGAAAAATCTGGAAAAGCTTAAATAAAATAAACTTATTTAATCACAATTGTCATGCTTTTATTTTCTTGGATCTATAAAATAATTCAGATAGAACATGATTATAATCAAAACAAAAATTAGTTCATAAAGCGATTTAGAAAAAACTGAAACCTACTCGCTTAGAAAAAATAATTAATTGTTAAAAACATTTGATAATTAATTTCATTAACATTTGTGATTACTATGATCTAAAATTTTGTTTGGATGTTATATTATTTCAAACTGTCATGTACCAGAATATTAAGATAAATATCCATCAAGAAAATAATTAATTCTAGATGATAAGTTAAAACTATTTGTAATCTTAATTTATAAAATATTAGAAATTAGACCAGGAATATGTCAGTTTTTTCATTCACATTATGTTTTAGATAATGTGAATGAAAAAACTGAAAAGGCTTAAATAAAATAAAACTTATTTGATCTATTCGTGTAAAAATAAAAAAAAAATTGTTTTGGTGTTATGTTAATTCATACAATTATTATTTTAACTTTATTCGGTATTAAAACATTTAATTCTTTCATTTTTCAAAATTTACTTGAATATTCTCAACATTCGGATTATTTCCTTTCAGTAAAAATTACTTTTGTGATTAAAAAAATTAATTTTGTGATCTGAAATAACTCCATTCGACAAATTTTTATTTGCAATATTTATTTAATTGACATCTGAAATTAATTTTGTGATCTGAAATAATTTCATTCAACAAATTTTTATTTGCAATTTTAATTTATTCGATAGTAATTTACTCAAAAAATTAATTTTGTGATCTGAAATAATTCCATTCAACAAATTTTTATTTGCAATTTTAATTTATTCGATAGTAATTTACTCAAAAAATTAATTTTGTGATCTGAAATAATTTCATTCAACAAATTTTTATTTGCAATTTTAATTTATTCGATAGTAATTTACTCAAAAAATTAATTTTGTGATTAGTGCCACCCAAACCACTACTATTTATATGAAGATTAATATGTAGTTTATGGACATTTTTGAAAATATATATTGATGATATTTTTTTTTCATTTCTATACATAAATATCGGTAAAACAAAAAACACGTCATCCAAAGAATACCTAAATAAATAACGCATAGTACATTCGATCTTTGAATTTAACTGATAGACGAATATCCACAATTCTTGGTGATCTTCAATAAATTCAAATTTTTCTTTAGTGCTCTGTAAGTGTGTAAAGTTCTTAAAAAGCACTGCAGAGGAATTGGAAAATGAAACCAGTTCGAAATGTATATGAATTGAAAATACAATAATGGAGTTTCTTGACCTGACTTGTTGTAATATAGTCTACCGAGAGAAATATTTTCGGATTAAAGAGACAACCATTCACTGAATCATTAACAGAATTATATTGAAATACAAAAGAAAAATTCTATGAAATAAATTATTAGTGCTTTGTAATTTGTATTTTGTCAAATTTGTATTGTTAACGAACTTTACGACAATGCTGAACATTACTTTTGTTTTCATATAATTAGATTAAATTTTCGTTTTTCAATTACTTTTTTTCAAAAAAAATAGGGAGCGATGTTGAGTTTTTATATCACGCCTGTTTTAATAAGTATTTCACATTCTCTTAAACGTTTTGTAAATATCACGTTTTGAAACTCCCTGATAAATTATTATTTATCAGTGAAATAATAAAGTTAAATAATAGCAAAAATATTTCAATATTTCTGTGTGTGTGTGTGTGTTGGTGTCTATTTCGCTTAATATCTCTGAACAGATACTGAACAAGATAAAGAAACAAAATTTGATATGGTAGCTAGTGTGTAAAAGGCATTGATACTATTAGATTTTGGTTGTAAAAGGTCAAAAAAATTCAGAGAGATTCAGCATGATAACGTGTCATTACTCACGAGGGATCAGACGTAATAAATATTTTACTTGTTTTTGACATTATCAGTATTTTGTAAAACTGATCTCTACCTTTAAAACTAAACCAAACTTGCTATTTTATAATAATTAAAAATATAATTTTNGAATGAAAAATCTGGAAAAGCTTAAATAAAATAAACTTATTTAATCACAATTGTCATGCTTTTATTTTCTTGGATCTATAAAATAATTCAGATAGAACATGATTATAATCAAAACAAAAATTAGTTCATAAAGCGATTTAGAAAAAACTGAAACCTACTCGCTTAGAAAAAATAATTAATTGTTAAAAACATTTGATAATTAATTTCATTAACATTTGTGATTACTATGATCTAAAATTTTGTTTGGATGTTATATTATTTCAAACTGTCATGTACCAGAATATTAAGATAAATATCCATCAAGAAAATAATTAATTCTAGATGATAAGTTAAAACTATTTGTAATCTTAATTTAATTTAAATATTTTGAAGGTTCTCCAAATTAACTGGCACGTATGTAAAATTAATCATAATTATTTCCTTTCCAGTATGTAAAATATGCTATAAATCATTTATTGTTGTTTTTAATTTTGTTCGTGAAATTCTTTCATTTCTTTTATAAACTTATCGTTTTGGAGGAAATTTTCATCTGTTTAATTTATTTTCGTGCATAAATGTATTATAGGCATTTTATTACTGTACTGTTAGTACACATATAATTTTTACTATGCTTTTAAGATAATGCCAGAAAATCGACTTAGAAATCTATTTCCTAATAAAAACAGGAAATATAAATATGTTAATGTTCCATTTAATCGTAATTTTGTCACACACTCTTTAGAAACAAATGATCTCTGACTTCCTGAGTCTTAATACTTTTTTCTACACTTTATGCAATAATACACTATAATAAGCGATCAGTTAATTTTTTTGCGATTACGCAACATCCGGAAGTAATAAGTTTCCCGGTTAATTTTTTAGCTGGAAGNTTCGTGCACAAAATATAAAAATATCACTTCTACGTGTAGACTCGGGACTTAGTCTATGGGACTCCGTTAAGGGCGTTGGCCATCAGGAGGAAAACTGCGTGGAGTTTAGATGCTTCGGATCTGTCGAAGAACTCCTCGAATTTTGCCTAAATTCCCTTATATTTCAAAATTTTCGTCCAATCATCTGCTTGAACTAAGTTCATGTGAGCGGATGAAAGGGGAATCGAAGAGGGGGCGATAGTTCCCATCTAAGCGAGATTTTTAACGGACAAGGGAAAAACAGAGGATGTACGGACTTCCCTTAACGGAAGTAGCATCTGTTATCTATCTTTTCCCACGTCTAAAACACTAGTTTTTCACAAAAATGAAATAATATTCTGTGTCAAAATTTAAACATATTTAATAAAAATTATTAAATGAGGCCTAGGGCCTTCAGGTTTTCACAATATTAACTGACTAAACAAACAGTTATTTAAAAGTTCAAAAACTTTTTTCAATTTACTATAAAAACATTAATTGTGAGACAAGAACAAATCAACGGATTAGAAAATAATGAATTTCATCAATGATAATTTGTTTAAAAATTTAGTCAATGAAGAGAATTAGCAAATTACGTGAGAGAGGATCATATAAGATTTAAGATATTTACATATCTACAGTGCAAACAGATATTTGTATTTATAGAACAACATGTTTTAATAGAAATATATAAATTTCATAAATACAGTAGACCCCTTGTAACTCGGGTTTCTATAACGCAAATTCCTATAACGCGGCGAAAAAGTTGCTACAGTATTCGTATAAAGACGCTAAAAGGGACGCATAAAACGCGGTAAAACGTCATTGCAGACTCGTGTCGCGACACGATTGGTCCAATCTGGACCAATAGTAGACGTGCAGCCAAACTACTTACACCCTATGGAGAGTTTAAACGGGTAAGTTGAGTTTACTATCGTCTGTACAGTATTAACTTAATTTATTTTAACTTTATTATAATTATATATATACTTTCCGCCGTCCAGCGCTACGTTACGGAGAGTTTAGGCGAGTAAGTTGAGTTTACTATCGTCTGTACAGTATGTAAATTAGATACCTTAAGTCTAATACAGCACTGCAATTTTATACATTTCTTCTGAAAGAAACATTTGTTATTCAACGGTCATAAAAATTATTTCTATTAATGATGTCTCCAAAGTTCAACGAATTTTTCGCAGAAAAATAACTTATCAGAAATCGTGGCCGCCGTTTGGTGCGCTGCTCCGCGACGAAAACAAGCTTAAGCAATGGCGACGTCGAACAGTGCACACTCAGTAGGTAATCCTACAATTTTTTGTTTATAGCATAGTTTATACCAGTGTTTCTCAACGGGGCGATATCACCCCCATGTGGGCGTTTTTCCATGTTCAGGGAGGATTAGTAACAATTTATATATTGGGGAGCAAAAACAATTTTTTGGGCGAGATAGTAAAACATTATATTAAAAATAATTAGATATTTTATTCGTTATATCATACAATAATTAAACAAATAACAATATACTAGTCACTAGTCTATTCAATGCAGTACGAATTTGGCGTTACCCTTGGGCCTCGGCATCAGAATTTTGTAGTGAAGGGGAAGATACTATGTAACGGTTTTATTCAAGGGGGCGATACTACGTAACAGTTTTATTGAACGAGGCGATACTATGTAACGGTTTTATTGAAGGGGCGATACTACCTAAAGGTTTTATTGAAGGGGCGACGATTCATTAGAGGTTGAGAAACACTGGTTTATACAGATTTTTCCCAAAAAATTATACGTTTTGGAAATGTTGAGTGGAATTAGTCAAGAATCGATTAATTTTATGAAAGAAAACTATTCAAACAGCTGTAGTCCCTAAACTGCACACGTGTCGGGCTGTGATTGGCTCATGTATTTAAGGATTCCTACAACGCAAAATTCGTATAATGTGGAACGTATCTACCGCGTTATAGGGAGGTCTACTGTATGTAATATTCAAAATCAATAATAGAAATAATGCTTATCAATTCTATGAATTCTACACATGCATATTACATTTAATGTAACACGGTATATGCTAACATTATTATTTAATCTATGTACTTTACTATGAGCTTCTCTATAAGATTACAGAAAACTACAAAAAATTACAAAAAATTACTCTTTTCACATTGATTATTAGGCTGAAATTTTCCGTTTATAATTATTTCGTACATTTGAAATTCTACATTTTCAATTATAATAAGTATAATTAATGGGGAAATTGCTGTCGCAGTGTATCTTCGCATTCGATACGTTTCTTAATTTTAAAAGTCCCGAAAAAACAGATTGCAGCGTTTTTGTCATCTGAAAAAAAAAACAAATTTTTGTAATTATAACTGAATTCATGCATCGTTAAAATCAGTAAAATTTAAGAATTATCTACAAGAATACAGAAATAGCAACCTTAAGAGGAATTTTCTTATCGACGACTAAGAATCCACCCATCGTAATACACAATGAAACCTTCCCGAATCTTTTCATGAAATCGAGAATCTGTGAAAGATATACGCAAAACAATGTAAAAACATTGAGATAAAATGTAAGGTAATATTTTACAACAGTTGATGTTAGTTATATAAATGAATATATATAGTAAGACTAGTTTCAACATGCCACTCGGATTCGGATAGGAAACTGAATGGCGCTATTAAAGACTTGTTCATTCAGCTTTTTATTTAAATCATTGTATTTTGTAGTAGTGCCTTAACACCGAGGTGGGTTTTAGGAATTCTTATTTTTACTGCACATATATCAGTTCTGTTTTTTCGTCTGTCCGATAAACCCTAGAGTTTACAAATTGTTTTAAAAGATAAAAATGTAAAATAAGGACAATAACACAAATCGCATACCTATATAATTATTTATTAAATTCAATTACCGTTGAATTTTAATAATCGTTAAACATGTACAGCGTGTACTGTGTGTCTGCGTATGATATAATTTACTATACGGTAAATGAGCTGTGGTTGTGTACAATAGATTGAATTAAGGATTAGCAAGATATGGCACACGTACCGAACGTAGCACGCAAGACTATTTTCAGTGGCACTCTGATTGAATATAAATTATTAGAAATGATGTTTTAATTATTAATTTTTAAAGTCCGTTATAACCGGACCAGTTTTGATACTATATATTGCAGACATTAGTAGAGTCGTGTCGGCATCCGGAATAACACTATATCTTAAATTCGGCACAACACTGCTGCATGGTTGCAAACGCTTGGTTTGAATATCGATGTTGAAACTGCATTTAAAAATTTACCGTATATATTCAATAGAAATGGTAAACTCTACCAATATTCCTTCCGTAGCTCTTTCTCGTGGGTGGAATAAAATATACTGTACAGTATAAAATGTGTAAAGTAGTACCTGACGATATCGAATATTTTACAAATTTTTCTTTTAAACTGGTTCCATTTAATATAAAATATCGCTCCGTTTCAAACAATTTTTTCCGTTTATACTGGTTTTCAATTTATTCAGGTTTCGTTTTGGGCAGTGTAATTTAATTAATTGTTTTAAATTTAAGTAAAGAAATGCTTATAAAACCCAGAATCGAATAATTAATTATTGCACACATACGGGATTTCAGCTATACAATTCAAAATTCCCATTACACATTTTTGTCAAACTGTATATTAGAATATTCACTATTTTACACGGCGTTAATAGCGTGCGACTGTATCGCATGAAGTCCAGCTGCATATTTTCTGTAGAAGGCAAGAGCAGATTTGTAGAGAATATTTTACAATAAATTTGTAATTCGAATTGAATAAGAGCGATGCCTAATGTGTAACGAGTAATGATATATACAGTTGTAGCGAATTTCTACTCATTGAGTAAAAAAAAAAATGTATTTATTTATTTTTTGATTTATTCGATATAAAAAGTATATTTCATATCCCATAAACATGTTGTAATTTGATACAAAATTAATATATAAAGTTAGACGCAATCGCTAGTCCAGACAGAATGATTAATTTTCGACTTACCATTGTGTACATTTTTAGGTGCATTCGAAGAGCCAAATTGAAAACATAAAATTTGACTACTCCCCAAGAAAATTATGCAGACAGAGTCTTGAGATTCCCCTCTCAAAATTTTTTGTTGAGAAGTCAGCTTAAATCTAACATCGATGCAACGATTGAACGATTATAAACNAATATAACCACATTGTTACTGTACATATGAAGAAATAAACTTTAGGATGAAAATCTTTACCGTATAGCATTTGCATTACATTAGCAATTAGCTAAAATGTAAACTGATAATAAATCTGGCTTATTTTATTAATATTATGATTTGGACTCATTTCTTACACAATTGTATAATATTGAACTTTTACTATAAAGTAATAAGTCCCACCATAGAACTTATTCCATTTGTATTGCATTGCATTCTATACAATTTATTGACTTTCTTATCAACTATTAATTCTTTTATCATCAAGTTACTTCTCTGTTGCCAAAGAATTCCACAATGATCACACTTAGAACTGATTCTTCTCATTATCAAACCTAATAGTAGTAATTGGAAAAGATTTAAAGGAAACGGTTACCATATCATTAGCTAGACATAAAAACTTACCATTAGGCTAGCACATAGTTAGTCAGAGGACAAAATTTTGGTGTGATTTAATGAATCCCAAAAAATCTTTGTTCTTTTGAATAATTTTTAAACCTCCAAAAAAAGGAATTTGTATTAGAGCAGTGTTTCTCAATCTCTAATGAATCGTTGCCCCTTCAATAAAACCATTACGTAGTATCGCCCCCTCCACTTCAAAATTCGATGCCGAGGACTAAGGCTAACACCAAATTCGTGCTGCATTGAATAGACTAATGACTAGTATAATATTATTTGTTTAATTATTGTTTGATATAACGAATAAAATATCTAATTATTCTTAATATAATGTTTTACTGTATTGCCCAGAAAATTGTTTTTTGTTCCCCCAAAATATAAATTGTTACAAATCACCCCCTCAACATGGAAAAACGCCCACATGGGGCAATATCGCCCCCGTTGAGAAACACTGTATTAGAGTGTATATTTGAGAAGTTTGTTAAATATGAGTTTGATTAATATTTATAAGGATTTAACAGGAATCAATTTCATTTGTTTAATATGTACAAAGGGAGTATAGAAGTCAGTTCTGTTGCAGGACTACAAAATAAATATCTTACTGCATGGAAAAAAGTACAACAAATTGTTTATAATTCAATTCAAAGTATGGAATGAAAATCTAAAAAGTTTTTTTGCTGCTAGAAAAGCACTTTGAATTATATTGTGTATTGAGGAGCTTCCATAACGAGTGTATTTATAATCCATTTTTTTTAATTTAATTATAAATATATATAAATATAGATTGTAAGATATGTATATTTACAGCAAAACCAATTTTCAACTTTAGAAAGTTTATATTTTTTTTTGGTCTGGATTTTTGAAAATCTGTTCTTTATTGCCCAAATAAAACTTTATAATAGTACAATTTATATATGGTTTCATTTTTAATATAGAAAAATCTAATTACAATTTGTTAAATTTTACAAAGGGGAAAAAAATCAAAAATTGAGAATTTGATAATTTCATATCATGATATATAAGAAAAGCCATTTTATATTTCTGTAGAAAATCTAAATTATCAATAACAGATCTTTCAGGTTGATAAATAATTAATAAAGTTATATAACGAGAGCTTTTATCACTTTTTTTTAAAATACAAATATCATAATTCCACATTTAAAAAATGTGATTTAATTGTGGCATGTTTTTAATTTTATAGTTATACAATTTAGAAGATATAAAAATATAGTTTAAAGGAAATATTTAACTTCCAATAATTTTCAAAGTGCATTTAAAATAAGAGGTGCTAAACACGATAATAAAAAAAAAGAGTATGAATAGTTTTAAAACATTTTATCTAATTTATAATTAATTAAAATATTATTATGCTATATCTACAATTAAATCAATAATTGTTTCATATTATTCAGATTGAGGAACAAGTGTGATTGATTACAGGGTAAATAATTCACACTGTATTGTTTTTATAGGTATTAACCAATATATTAGCTTTAAATAATAATAAAAATAATAATAAATACTTAAAAATTAAATTATAAAAAATAAAATACTAAATAATGAATATTATTAATGATAATTAATACAAAATATTCATTATATAAGTATAAATTGAATTATTATTTCAAATGGAGTGTTTTATTAATTTCTGTGCAGTTATAGAATAATTTCATTTGTAAATTTAACGTTTAAATTTCTTTTTATCTTGAATATGGCATCTCTAAATGATGGAATAATTTCTTTTATATTGTTTATTTTGTTATAAAGATGCTAAAAGAATGTTTACAGCATATCATAGACAAAAAAATCTAGAGTTCCTGATTGAAAAAAATTGCATTAAATGTATGATTTATTTGGTAAATAAAATTACTGGACTACATTGTTTTTTTAAAACTGTCTACTTGTGAATTATTTTAAAATTTGTTTACTGGATAGAATCACATAATGATGATAATAAAAATATTAATAATTATTGAAATTAAACTATAGATTGGTCACAGAAAATCACAATAGCAAATTCATTTGATGGTGGATTGGATGTGGATCTGATGGGTAACCTTTTTAAAATCCACATTTAACACAATAATTTGTTCTGGGTATTGTATAAAGTATTAGATAATGTGATAATAGAGTATTTTACAAAGATTTCTCAACTTCACCTTACAATCGAGGATCTATAAACAACATTAAAAAACACTAAAATAAGCTAATTTAATTAATAGTTTCAGAGCTACATTGGTAAAGTGGCTTTAATACAGCTGGATAAGCAAGCCAATGACATAATAAACGTGCTGTCATTGGATTAGGGAGATTTTGTAACACGTGATTTACCTTTTTGTGACTCCGAACAGTCCGCAGACCACAGGTTGATAAGCATTGCTTTTAGTTACTTTTTTTCAAGATTATCTGTCTGTCTGACTGGCCTTCCTTAACGATGTTAGATAGATTAAATCGAGACCGGATATGGAAAGCTTGGTGATAAGAGACCCCAATTAACTGTACAAGAACGTCCTGTTTGGACCGGAACTCACGTTGTTTTAATTCAAAACTTTTCTCCTGAAGAGAGTTACATAGATGACTGGCACGACTCTAACAGGAAAAGTATGATGTACAGGGGCAAGACACTAGTAAATTGAGAACATTATTAAAAAACATTGCAGCCCTGCATTGTGATGATGTCATGCTCTTTAGTTTATGATACATATGACATTTATGAAACCAGAAAATGCTACTTATATTGCGGGCATAATTCATAGTAACAATAGCATCTGCCTAGATCAAGCTATTTTCTTTCGAAATTATTTTAAATACATCATTAATTGTTTTTTTTTATACTTGTTTCCTTACCCCAAAACGATCTGTCAGTCTTCATTGTCAATCACCTAAGGGAACTGCCACCTATTACCGGGGGCGGATCTACATAGGGACTAATGGGGCTTAAGCCCTGGGTCCCAAAGTGTCAAAGGCCCACAAAAATTGAATTATTATCATACATTTTTAATGCTTTTTCATTGACAATGAGCACGTATTGTATAGTAAAAAATAGTTAATATTAATAATATAATAATAATGATAATTTATAATAATATTTGTTTTATTCTTGATCTAACAAAAAATGGGGCCCCATTAAGACTTCAATAAGCCCTAGGCCCTGTAAATCCTGGATCCGCCCCTGCCTATTACAGTTCTCCCCTAAGGTCAGTAATGCTTTAGCCTATGGGCAAAAATTGCCAGGGGCTTGGGGGCCCCCAAACCAGTCTATCATGAGAAAATATTTTCCCTGAAAAATTTCCTGGAAGAAATCAGCACTGTACATGGGGCTCCTAATTTAAATTTGCCTGGATCCATGCTGCTTTCGGGTTCATTTAGAGCTCTATCACCAACGACAGGGATACCTGGTTTATGGGAAAGTTAGGACAAAGGAAAAGAAACTTGTACGATCGGTTTCCATTAAAGAAAACCGCGCGAAACAATATTGAAAATTTCATTATTCTAAAATCCGTGGTCAAATGAGCCCATCAGTGGCCGAGAGGATAAAACTGAACACTGGTAGTTGGTCG
Organism: Centruroides sculpturatus; assembly: GCF_000671375.1. Taxonomy (NCBI): domain Eukaryota; kingdom Metazoa; phylum Arthropoda; class Arachnida; order Scorpiones; family Buthidae; genus Centruroides; species Centruroides sculpturatus. The sequence continues at coordinate 112,009 of NW_019384907.1, forward strand.
CGGGTTCGTGTCTGGCCACGTGGAATTTTCCGGATTTTCTTCACGTCAGTAACATCTAAATAGGGGACAGTTTCCCATCCAGAAGGCATCCTCTCTGGCAGTTTGCCCATGTGTTGCGTTGCCTTAATCAAATAAATGTTGGGCAAATACGAAACAACACGTGTGATTGCTTGAATAAAAGAAAATATCGAATGATGATGTTTGCACTTAAAAATCGTGACGTTTTCTACAGGAATGTGTCAAATTTTCGAACAGTGTTATACGAAAGATACCTGTATATAAAAGTCAAAATATGTATGTGTGTTAGGTAAACGATTCCATATAGTTCAATGTATCAACACCAAATTTGGCATGAATATTCTTCAAAACACTAGAAAAAATATCGTATGGGACTCCACTCCCAATCACTCTTATATTCCATCCCCCGTAGCTAAAGCTCAAGAAAATTTTTGTATTTTGCAGTTTAAACTATAAAAAATTATAGTTTATAAAACCAAAAATTAATTTATAATCTACATCACTTACAATTAATAAAGGCTTTTGCGGTTGGTACAAGAGCAATGAAATTGTAATTACAGTAGACCCCCTATAACACGGGTTCCTATAACATAGATTCTTATAACGTGGCGAAAAAATTGCGACAGTATTCGTATAAAGACGTTAAAAGGGACGCATAAAACGCGGTAAAACGTCATTGCAGACTCGTGTTGCGACACGATTGGTCGAATCTGGACCAATAGTAGACGTGCAGCCAAACTACTTACACCCTATGGAGAGTTTAAACGAGTAAGTTGAGTTTACTATCGTCTGTACAGTATTAACTTAATTTATTTTAACTTTATTATAATTATATATATACTTTCCGCCGTCCAGCGCTACGTTACGGAGAGTTTAGGCGAGTAAGTTGAGTTTACTATCGTCTGTACAGTATGTAAATTAGATACCTTAAGTCTAATACAGCACTGCAATTTTATACATTTCTTCTGAAAGAAACATTTGTTATTCAACGGTCATAAAAATTATTTCTATTAATGATGTCTCCAAAGTTCAACGAATTTTTCGCAGAAAAATAACTTATCAGAAATCGTGGCCGCCGTTTGGTGCGCTGCTCCGCGACGAAAACAAGCTTAAGCAATGGCGACGTCGAACAGTGCACACTCAGTAGGTAATCCTACAATTTTTTGTTTATAGCATAGTTTATACCAGTGTTTCTCAATGGGGCGATATCGCCCCCATGTGGGCGTTTTTCCATGTTCAGGGGGGATTAGTAACAATTTAAATATTGGGGGCAAAAACAATTTTTTGGGCGAGATAGTAAAACATTATATTAAAAATAATTAGATATTTTATTCGTTATATCATACAATAATTAAAAAATTACATTATACTAGTCACTAGTCTATTCAATGCAGTACGAATTTGGCGTTACCCTTGGGCCTCGGCATCGGAATTTTGTAGTGAAGGGGGAGATACTATGTAACGGTTTTATTCAAGGGGGCGATACTACGTAACAGTTTTATTGAACGAGGCGATACTATGTAACGGTTTTATTGAAGGGGCGATACTACCTAAATTTTTTATTGAAGGGGCGACGATTCATTACAGGTTGAGAAACACTGGTTTATACAGATTTTTCCCAAAAAATTATACGTTTTGGAAATGTTGAGTGGAATTAGTCAAGAATCGATTAATTTTATGAAAGAAAACTATTCAAACAGCTGTAGTCCCTAAACTGCACACGTGTCGGGCTGTGATTGGCTCATGTATTTAAAAATTCCTACAACGCAAAATTCGTATAACGTGGAACGTATCTACCGCGTTATAGGGAGGTCTACTGTATGTAATATTCAAAATCAATAATAGAAATAATGCTTATCTATTCTATGAATTCTACACATGCATATTACATTTAATGTAACACAGTATATGCTAACATTATTATTTAATCTATGTACTTTATTATGAGCTTCTCTATAAAATTACAGAAAACTACAAAAAATTACAAAAAATTACTCTTTTCACATTGATGATTAGACTGAAATTTTCCTTTTATAATTATTTCTTACATTTGAAATTCTACATTTTCAATTATAATAAGTATAATTAATGGTGAAATTGCTGTCGCAGTGTATCTTCGCATTCGATACGTTTCTTAATTTTAAAAGTCCCGAAAAAACAGATTGCAGCGTTTTTGCCATCTGAAAAAAAAAGAAATTTTTGTAATTATAACTGAATTCATGCATCGTTAAAATCAGTAAAATTTAAGAATTATCTACAAGAATACAGAAATAGCAACCTTAAAAGGAATTTTCTTATCGACGACTAAGAATCCACCCATCGTAATACACAATGAAACCTTCCTGAATCTTTTCATGAAATCGAGAATCTGTGGAAAATATACGCAAAATAATGTAAAAACGTTGAGATAAAATGTAAGCTAGTAGTTTATAAGAAATAACAGTTGATTTTAGTTCTATAAATAAGAATGTAAACTAAGACCGGCTTCACACATGCCACTCGGATACGCCACTGAAGGGCGCTGTTAATGACTTGTTCATTCAGCAAGAGTTACAGAACATCAATAATCTATATGAGTTCAAAGGGGGCACAAGAAAATTCATCATTATAAATTTCGAAATTCAACATTAAGTTTCGAAATGTATAATATAAGAGAAATTAATTATCTCTAGCATTTACTTTATTTTTAATAAACTAAAAAAATAATACAAATAATACTTTTAACCTCTGTTTTAGTTTGAATTCGCATACAGCAAACTGACAAATATCTTGAAATGCATTCTGTATCTGAAAAAACACGAAAATAACGAAAATTGATACTTAAAATTATCTTACCAATATATAATTATATAAAAGACAAAATAATATTTAGACGCTAAATAATCTAAACTAAAGAGTACAAACTAAATGGGTAAAACACGAATAAAAATTCTCCGTGAATGCAAAACAGCACAATAAACTGCCAAAATATATACAGGTTAATGTAAAGATGATGGACATCCCTAAAAACAAGAACTGCGCTAACTTTTGCATTTTTATGAATAAGTATCCGTAAAACCAGAAACTTGTGACCCAGATGACACCGAAATAAAGTAAGCAGAGCACAAAATTGAACTTTCTGTTTAACTGATTGAGGAATGTCCACAATTCTTTGTGATGCCGCATATATTCCTTTAATATGGACCTAGGAGGGTCGCCAGAATTTTTTAACTTGTAAAGGGATCGCGTACTCAAAAAGGTTGAAAAACATTGCTCTAGGCTAAGGTTGACATAACGTATGTGGCTAGTTATATGGTTAAACATGACGGAAAGCATAGATAAAACGTTAACTTTACCTTTTATAGCCAATCAGTGGCCAAATGGGGTTTGTCCACAATTCGTTCAGTCCTTACTAAACTTTCAGTTTAGAATGAATTTCCTTAATTTTTCTGATTCATTGGAAGTGTGAAATGGACTAGAAAAATTAACTTTCTATCTTTTCACACTTGAAAAATGATTTTGTTAATATAAAAGTGTTCCATATCAAACTCCCGGTTCTCATAATAGTATCAATTCCACCTAATACACAAACGTTCCTGCAAAATCTTTTCCAGAAACGTCTGTGTATCAGGTGGAAATTTGATTTTGAAAATGCAAAATCGAGATTTTGCATTTCAAAAGAGTGCAAACAAAATCGTGCCTACACATTAACATCCATACATGAAGAAAAAATCCAAATTTGTTTGCATTTATCGTCGTTTCAACGTCCCCTGAATCAAAAAATGTAAAAGTTTGGGTAGATCATTTTTCACCGATCCCCATAATTTCCCTCTGTTACATATAACAGCGAAAGAGTAAACATCCATTCTCGTCTCTTTTTCAATGCATATGTACAGTACCAGTACGTATGCGAGGAAAATTATAAGCATCTATAAACACATCCTTTTTATCAGCTCTTTACGTAAACTAAGTGGATGAAAACCATTTTTCATCTACAAAATAAATAAAATATAATTAAGTCATAACAATAATTTATAACAATTTACAAGTTAAAGTAATAGTACATAACACATACAATAATATAAGGTAAACATTAACGATATCATTAAATCACTGGAAGGGTAGAACAAACATAAACAGTTATTATGAATGCAAAATAGCACATTTGACACTCCCAATATATAGAGATCAACGTGTAAGATGATGGTCATTCCTAAAAATATACAGCGTGTCAATATATTACAAACAAATATTTAGCATATTGCGGTAAAATGTAATACAATATTAAACTTATAGCAACTTCGTGACCATTAATTGTGATTTTTTTTGCAAATATTTACCATTCGGCAATGCTGATATCGGAACAAAATCATAATTTTGAAATTCCATATGTGGGCTGATATATTACAAATCAAAATATCAATATTCGCCATGTAAAGGATGAGACAATTACCAGTTGTAAGTGTAAAGCAACTGCATCGCCACTAAACACGAGTTTTTGAAAATACAGCTTGTTACAAGACGATAGACGGTTTAAAATAAAATCGTTAATAAGGAAATAAGAAGCACATTGCGAAACTAATTTCCTTAGAGAAACAAACTGTTTTAGTTGGAATAAATGTAAAAAAACTGATTGAGAAAGTATGTTCAAATGACAAATTATCTAAATTTCACGACACGTTAGGTGCCAGTTTATTTTTTTTAACGTGCTATTTTTCACATGCGTCGATTATCCGAAACAATTGGGGACTGAGGTTGTTCGGAAGATCGATGTTTCGGATAACCGATTATATACGAAAAAATATATTAATTTATCCCATCTTGACATTTTCTCCGTTGCATGTCGCTTCGCGTTGAATTTTCGTCGATGTTAAGCCTAACGAAGACTATTGTATCGTAAAAAATTACATTTTTATTTTGTATGAACAAAATAAATATATTGAAAAATATAAAAACAATAAAAAATTATACTTCAGACGTTAATTTAGTATCAAAAACGTAAAATATTTGAGTAGCCAGAGACATAGCCAAAGATTGCAGCGCCACAGCACTGGGGCGAAAATTTAAATTTGCCGACTGGAATTCTTTCGGATGATTGACTTTCGGATAATCGACACTCTACTGTATTTCACATTCTCAGATATTATGTATAACGTAACAAAGAAAAGCATGAAAATAGTGCTAAATTTGATAATCCGAACGTTTTGTAAATCTCTTTTTTTGAAATTCCCTAAACCCAAAAAATCAAATAATAGCAAAAATATTTCACGATTTGTGTGTGTGTGTGTGTGTGTTGGTGTCTATTCCGCTTAATATCTCTGGACAGGGTGAAGATAAAGAAACAAAAGTTCATGTGGTATCTTTGGTGTAAAGGGCATTGATGCAATTAAATTTTGGTAATGAAAGGTGAAGGGGATTGAGAGATACAGAATGATTATGTGTCATTACTCGTGAGGGATCAGACTTAATAAATATTTTACTTGTTCTTGACATTATCAGTGTTTTTTGTAAAACTGATCTTTAGCTTTAAAACTAGGTCGATTGCCATTGTGTAATAATTAAAAATATATACATTTTTTATAACAAACTTTCATGACAGATGGCGTTACATACAATTTTACTTATTAATTTCCATTAATAATACAAATGTTATTCTTACAATAATATCTAATAAAAACCAAAAAATTACGCAAGTCTTTGGTAGATATTTCTAAGATATTGGTCATATTAATTGTTATGCTTATTTTTTGCACATGCAAAAGCAAAATTATTCACATATAATTATTTAATTCATATTACAAATGCTTTTCTATTAATACAAGATGTCAGAAGGATAAAATAATATACAATAATATTAACTGACTAAACAAACAGTTATTTAAATGTTCAAAAACTTTTTTCAATTAACTATAAAAACATTAATTGTGAGACAAGATGAAATCAACGGATTAGAAAATTATGAATTTCATCAAAGATAATTTGTTAAAAAAAAGTTAGTCAGTAATATCCTATTTGCAAATTACGTGAGAGACTATCGTAAGGATTTAACATATCTACATATCTACAATACAAACATATATTTTTATTTATAGAACAACATGTTTTAATAGAAATATGTAAATTTTATAAATATGTACTGTTCAAAATCAATAATAGAAATATTGCTTATCAATTCTATGAATTCTACACATACATATTATATTTAATGTAACAGAGTATATGCTAACATTATCATTTAATCTATGTACTTTACTATGAGCTTCTCTATAAAATTACAGAAAATTACTTTAACGCAATATCGATTGAGTTAAAATTACTCTTTTCACATTGCTTATAAGACACTGAAACTTTCCGTTTATAATTATTTCGTACATTTGAAATTCTACATTTTCAATTATAAGAAGTATAATTAATGGTGAAATTGCTGTCGCAGTGTATCTTCGCATTCGATACGTTTCTTAATTTTAAAAGTCCCGAAAAAACAGATTGCAACGTTTTTGCCATCTGAAAAAAAAACAAATTTTTGTAATTATAACTGAATTCATGCATCATTAAAATTAGGAAAATTTATGAATTATCTACAAGAACACAGAAATAGCAACCTTAAGAGGAATTTTCTTATCGACGACTAAAAATCCACCCATCGCAATACACAATGAAACCTTCCCGAATCTTTTCATGAAATCGAGAATCTGTGGAAAATATACGCAAAATAATGTAAAAACATTGAGATAAAATGTAAGATAATATTTTATAACAGTTGATTTTAGTTATATAAATGAATATATAAAGTCAGACTAGTTTCAATATGCCACTCGGATGCAAATAGGACTGTGAATAGCGCTATTAAAGACTTGTCCCTTCAGCTCTCCATTTAAATCATTGTATTTTGTAGTTGTGCCTTAACACCGAGGTGTGTTTTAGGATTTCTTATTTTTACTGCACATATATTAGTTTTGTTTTCGTCCGTCCGATAAACCCTAGCGTTAACAAATGTTTCTAAAAGATAAAAATGTAAAATAAGGACAGTAACACAAATCGTACACCTATATAATTATTTATTAAATTTAATTACCGTTGAATTTTAATAATTGTTAGACATGCGCAGCGTGTACTGTGTGCCTGCGTATGATATAATTTACTATACGATAAATGAGCTATGGTTGAGTACTGTAGATTGAATTAAGGGTTGGCAAGATATGGCACACGTCCCAAACGTAGCACGCAGGACTATTTTCAGTGGCACTCTGATTGAATATAAATTATTAGAAATGAAATTTTAATTATTAATTATTGAAGTCCGTTATATCCGGACCAGTTTTGATACTATAAATTGCAGAAATTAGTACAGTCACGTCGGCATCCAGAATAACACTATATCTTTAAATGCGGCATAAGAGTGTTGAATGGTTGCCGACTTTGGTTTGAATATCGATGTTGAAGCTGCATTAAAAAAATTCACCGTATATATTCAATAGAAATGGTAAACTCTACCAATTTTTTTTTTCGTATCTCCTTCTCGTGAGTGGAATAAAATATATAGTACAGTATAAAATGTGTAAACTAGTATCTGACGATATCGAATATTTCGCAAATTTTCGTTTTCAACTGGTTCCATTTAACATAAAATATCGGTACGTTTCGAAGAATTTTTTTACACTGTTTTTTTTAATTCAGGATTCGTTTTGGGCAGTGAAATTTAGTTAATTGTTTTAAATTTAAGTAAAGAAATGCTTATAAAACCCAGAATCCAATAATTAATTATTGCACACATAAGGGATTACAACTACACAATTCAAAATTCCCATTACACATTTTTGTCCAACTATAGGTTACAATATTCACTATTTCACACGGCGTTAATAGCGTGTGACTGTACAGCATGAAGTCCAGCTTTCTATTTTCTGTGGAAGCAAAAGCAGATTTGTAGAGAATATTTTAAAAGTAAATTTGTAATTCGAATTGAATAGGAGCGATGTCTAATGTGTAATAAATGATATATACAGTTGTAGCGATTTTCTACTCGTTGACTCGGAAAAAAATTTATTCATTTATTTTTTGATTTATTCGATATGAAAAGTATATTTCATATTCCATAAACATGTTGTAATTTGATACAAAATTAATGTATAAACTCAGACGCAATCGCTAGTCCAGACAGAATGATTAATTTTCGAGTCATCATTGTGCACATTTTTTAGGTACATTCGAAGAGCTAAATTGAAAACAAAATTTTACTACTCCCCAAGAAAATTATGCAGACAGAGTCTTGATAATCTCCTCACAAAATTTTTTGTTGAGTAGCCAAAAGCAATAAGAGTGGTAAGTGTACTCTAGACTCCACATTAACAACGAAATGTTCTAGCTGTGGAGGCTCACCAGTGGCCAAGTGGTTCCGTTTCCTAAACACTGGGAGTTCGATCATGGGTTAGCTCCTCACCAGGACACGTTCGCCACGTGGAGTTTCCTGGGATTTGTCTACATCTGTAATGCCTGAATATGGGTCAGTTACCGTTAAAACGACCTCCTGGAAAACATTCCCCAAAACAGATCGCCCAAGTTTGTTTGTTTAATTAAGTTGCCATAACTTAATTAAACAAATAAAAAATCTCTCTGTGCAAGTACACTTGTCGTTTATAATTTATGAACTTTACTGTTAATTAAGCCCGATGAAGACAATTGGCATGGGTGTCTTGGAGCCTGCTTTTAGGGGCACCAAAATATACAGATTGAGGCTCTTGTCATAAAATGTATTGCGTTGCATGAAACTGTGTCATAGGATACCACGTATTTAACGATTTATTCGATCTTCATACGTTAAATTCATAATAAGGTTATATTTTTTGAATGACTTTTTTGCTTTATTTTACTTATTTATCGATTTTATGGTGCCCATCGCGTTGCGAAAAACGTTAAACTGCAATTCCGGTTCGTTTATTACCGGTAAATCCGTCCCCACTGTTTACAGAGCTATAAATAACTGTAGCAGGTGTACAACGGTCATTCGATGACACTAGCAGCCACAGCAACGATTATTCCATTGCGGCACGCGTCAAATGCGATTTCCTAGATCTCTACTTTCTAGGATGGCCACTATACGCTACTTTCAGGCTTGTGAAATTGCTACCTGTAAACTTCGGTAGCTGTCCTTGTCCTATTTCAGTCATTCTATTCGTTATAACGTTTCGTTTTCTAAGATAGTAAATTGGTTGGTCGTTCAATCCTGTTAAATCGATGTTAGATTTTTCTTTCTGAACCTATAAATCTAACATCGATTAACATCGATAATGAACGATTGAACAATTATAAATCTTATGTTTTGAAATTACGTATCCGTTGCACACCAATAGCCAAGTTATAGCAACGACAGATTATACTCATTCAGTACCAAAACTTTATGGAGCAGTTGTGCACCTCTCCTGCACTCAAAATGCAATCTTTGTCTGACTTGTTTAACTTTCTTAATTTGTAATGAGATACGTGACAGAGTAAGCAATTTATGATTAAACAGATAGAGATCGACATTTCAGATATTTTTCGATATGTATAATAGAAATGTATAATGTTTCAAGATATACTTTATATAATACTTGGAATCAGTAGCGTAGTGTAGTGGGGGCGGCAATTGCGGCACTTTTTAGAAGGCGGAAAAATTTAACAATAAATAATAATAAAATCTTGTAAAAATTTGAACCATTTTATTTCATATTTTCATCGCACCTACGATTCGGACCGATTAAAATCAGCACGGAATAGTGTTACCACTTGGACAGTCCGGGAATCGACTTATGTCCCGGTGAGCTGTTAATTTTTCCCGGCAATATCGTGCGCGACCTGTCCACCTTTTTTTTCGCTTATACGATTCGTATTCATACACATTTCCAATATCCAATAGAGCTATATTATCTAGGTTACTTACGTTATTTTTACCCAAGTCTTCCTAGTCCCTAACTGTACCTGATTTAGAACCGGCATGCTCTGCACATTATTCTTTGCCTTGCAAAATGACATTACGCATGCGTCAGGAACTTCTATTCGAACAAACCTCACCTGCCGTCCGATTTTAAAAAGGGTCAGCGGTTTTAAAAAGGTGGCAACACTAGCACGGAATTTTTCATTACTTATTCTGTGACAAAACTGAATTTTAGTCTTTTAAATTGAGATACCTAAATAAGGGGATGGCGAAATTTTCTTTTGCCCGGGCGGCTGACTACGCCACTGCTTGGAATATGCGAATTACCCAGATGTATATAGATTATAGATTAGCAAAAATTAATTTGTTAATATGCAAAAAGAAATATACTTATAATTACTTTAGACACGTTCTTGAATAATTGTGCATATACTCGCGGTACAAGAGAAATCACCCATATTCAGTACCCTCCGAGTTTGTCAGTTCTTTGCGAAAACTGAGAGGAGTCATCATAAAACATCAATAATCTATATAAACTCAGAGGGACACATCAAAATTCATCGTTATATATTTACAAAGTATTACTGATATAATATAAAGACGTTAAATATCTCTGACATTTACTTCATTTTAAATAAACTAAAAAATAGTACAAATAATACCATTAGCTTCTGTTCCAGTTTTAATTCAGATACAGCAAATTGACAGATATCTTGAAATGCATTCTGCATCTAAAGACAGGAAAAACAAAACGAAAATTGATACTTAAAGTTATCTTATTAATATATAATAATATAAAAGACAAAATAATATTTATAATCTAAATAATGTAAATTAAAAAATAAAAATTACATGAGTAAAACACGAATAAAGATTTACCGTGAATGCAAAACAGCACAATAAACTGCCAAAATATATAGAGGTTAATGTAAAAATGATGGACATTACAAAAAACAAGTATTGAGCTAATTCTGGCATTTTTATGAATAAGTATCCGTAAAACCAGAAACTTGTTATCCAGATGATACAGAAATAAATGAAGCAAACCACATAATTAAACTTTGTGTTTAACTGATTGACGAATGTCCATAATTCTTCGTGATGCCACATAAATTCCTTCAATTTCTTTTCCACGAATTTGTTAGTTTTCTTTATTAGAAAGAGCTCATTCAGCAGATGTTCGAATTCCTTGTGAGCAACGAACAATACAATCGCTGATAACAACAATGAACATGCAGTTCCTCCTATAAACAATATTGAAACTAAATCAAAATGAATAGTACACAAAAGTGCTTCACCCTCAAAATATTGTCTTCTTTTCATAGAAGGGTAAAGGAGAAATACAATAGCCAGTTGGAAACCAACAACAATTATCATTGCAAAGAGAGTAACAAATAGAGAGAGTTTTCTCATTGTGGAATTATTTTCGTTCACCATTTTCTGTCGAAAATATTCGTTCTTTAATTCAGTTTCTATTAATCTGAATTTGTTCTTTCGGAAAAAACTTAGACAGATTGAATAAGCTAAATATATAAGTCCAAAAACAGCATTTAACATCGAATCTTCAGTAGTGAGGTCATCAAACCATCCTTTACAAATTACATAATTACTGGCAATCGGTGTAGCATGCAACAAGAACAAACATGAATGTACCCACAAAATGATTCTTATACATTTAGTATAAGTATTTTTTAGTTGAGTTTTTTGTAACATGGCAATGTCCTTTTTACAGTTACATAAGTAGAACGGCTCTACCCCGAAAATGAGAGATATCATGCAGCAAGGTGCTAGAAAACAGTTCATGTAAATTGTATTTTGAAAATTTGAATTCATGTCTCCAACTTTGTAGCACAGTTACTCATGAAATAAATACTTTTATGCTATCGTATTTTCTTATTTATATACAGTACATGTATCTTTATACCTCATTGGTGTTCTCTTTATGTATATTCGGAAAACAATTAAATTTTACTCGTAAAGTTTATAATTACTTAGAAAACTGCTGTGATCGTTTAAAAATTTGTTAGTTTCATTTATTAGAAAGAATTCATTCAGAAGATTTTCTAATTTCTTTTGAGTAACGAACAATATAATTCCTGATAGAAAAAAAATCAATATGCAATTCCTCCTATGCAAAATATTAAAACTAAAGCAATTTAATACTACAAAAAGTGCATCATTTTCAAAAACCTGTCCTGTTTCTACAGACGTGTAAAAGACTTCTGTATTCCTGAATGTAAGAGATGAGTCCGAATAATATTTAGTGCAATTTGGTACTTAAAACCATTATGTATGAAATTTTCTCTGTTTAAGGAAGAATTTTAATAAATTTATTTTATAATCTTCATTATACATTCTAAGATAAATTTATGTCATCCACCATTTCATTATTTGAAATAATTTACAGCCAAATCACATTTATTAAATGTTTATCTTGATAATGGATTTATCAACGTAACTCCATTAGTACATTTCTCTAATGGGTGAAATCCATTAAAGTTCATTAGCAGTTTTATTAACATTACTCTATTTTAATTCATAAATTATTTCCCGTTACCGTAAAAATATACTTGAAATTATATAAACGTGTAATAAAAGCAATAAAATTTTTCGCTTATAATATTTCTACGAAGGCTATTTTTGAAATAAGATTTGTTTTTTAATAAGAAGAAAAATACTGTAAATATCATTAAAATATATTTTTCCCATATTCTACATACTTTTATCTACTTTTCTACACAATTTCCATTTTTGTTCAAACATTTGTCATACCACTCAACAATTTTTTGAATTTTGTCTTCAAAGATATCTGCCTCCAGTAAAAAAGCATAATCCATGACAGCAGTTTTCACTTCTTCGTCGTCGTTGAACCGTTATTAAAATAACACTGTGTAAATTTCCACAGATGACGTAAGAACTGGAAATTTATCCGTTACATCGAAGTTTTACTATATTTCATTTTACACGTTGTCGAAAAATACTTTCATACTGTCGATAGAATATGCTGTGGAGTATCCAGAATACGCATTTTACGACTCGGAATTACGACTAATATTTTTTTCTGTAACATTTTAACCTTTTCACAAAAACTAAATTTAGAAGCAAGTTTCAACCTGTGCGGAATTACTGAATTTAATGTCCTAAAAATGCAAAACATAATAAGGCTATGGAAAGAAGGGCACGCATAAAAGATGTCCAGATGCGACTCTAAAATTTTAATATTGCCATATAGTCAAACTAATGAATTTGTATAAAATTGTCAAATGTGAGTATAAAAAAATATTACATTATGAAATAAACATGCATTGTTCTAAAATCACACACAAATGATTAATACAGTATAAGAGAATAGATTTTAACATTAGTTCTTTAATATGGTTAACTATCAGTTATTTAATGGGCTTCTATAAAACCAATCTTCGAATTTTTTTCAATAATGTCCTAAAAAGCATTTGTAACATATTTATTATGTATATAAATTTAAACGCGAAGAACATAAAAACATCATCAACAGGATAACAAAGTATAATTTACTTTATGTTATTATTACGTCGAATGTAACAGAATTGTACTTTCGATTTGTTAAAATTTCTCACTTCGGAATTTCTATTTTTAATTATAAGAAGTGTAATTAGTTATAAAATTGTTTTCACATTCCTTTTTCAAATTCAACGCATTCCTTAATTTTAAAAGTCCCGAGAATACAGATTGCAACGTTTTCGCCATCCGAAAAACAACAAATTTTCTAATTAGAAGTAAAAGTTCTGTTCTTCACAAATTAAAATTAATCATAAATGTCAATTGTATACAAGACCAACGAAATTGCTACCTTAATATTTTCTACTTATTTCAACACTCTACATTTAATTATAGATACAAATTGTTGTATCTTTTAACGTCACTATTGTTCTATTTTCAGGAAACAATCAAATTTTACTGAGACGATTTAATTACAACCGTACACTTTATAATTTTAACCAGAAATACTTTAATATTATTGCATTCATCAGTTTAACCTTTACTTATCCGTGAAGGGCAGAGTGATAGGGACGAGTCTTAATGGAATTTTCTATGCTATCGGGTACTTAAAATTTTATGTTCGAAATTCTATGTACTTAAGAGAAAGAATTTTCAATAATTTCATTGAGTACTTGATATTATGCATTTATGTAATATGAAATTACATATTTTTTCGAATTCCTCGATTATAGTCATAGTGCAACGAAATCGCATTTATGAGATATTTGCATTGAGTAATATGCCAATAGGCATTTCCAATATCCATTATCCATTATCCAAATATGCCAATATCCATTAGCGTATTTGAAATTTTTATCATAATGGTTTTTAGCGTGATTGCTTTAAAGTTTTAATTTTCTTGCCGTTACCTTGAAAGTTGCATAAATATATAATTACGGTGATACAACAGGAAAGAGGTTTCTTGTTTATTTTATTTTATTAAAATAAGCACAAATGTTTTCAAACAATCTTTACAAAATTTCGTAAAAAGAGTAGATTCACACAATAGTTAATGCAGCTATACCATATCGCCCATAAAAAGAGTAAAGTACTAACAACTTGAAAACTAATTTTCTATACAAAAACAATAAAAAAATTAATTTCGATATTCTACACATTTAATATACGTATTTATTTATAAATTTATCATTTTATAAAATGGCAATAACTCATTTGCAGTTATTTGAGAAGAATGGCTCTAAACAGAAAATGAAAGACATCATTCAGAAAGGCTTTAGAAAACAGTTCGTGCAGATGTTTATCTTGAAAATTNAAATATATAATAACGGTGATATAACAGTTTCTTGTTTAATTTCGTTTATTTTACTGAAATAAGCAGAAATGTTTTAAACAACTTTAACAAAATTTCGATAAAAGAGTAGATTTTCACAATAGTTAATGAAACTATACCACATCGCCCGTAAAAAAAATTAAGTACTAACAATTTGAAAACTAATTTTTTATACAAAAACAACAAAAAAATTAATTTCGATATTCTACACATTTAATATACGTATTTATAAATTGATCATTTTATAAAATGGCAATAACTCCTTTGCAGTTATTTGAGAAGAATGGCTCTAAACAGAAAATGAAAGACATCATTCAGAAAGGCTTTAGAAAACAGTTCGTGCAGATGTTTATCTTGAAAATTGCGTATAAAATTTATCACAAATTTATTCCTGAACAACTTGCTGGTTACGTGCAATTTTTCGGGTTTTCTTTACATGTGTAACATTTAAATAGAGCCAGCTTCGTACAGAAAGTGCTCTCGAAAAATACTGTACTTATCTTAAGAAATTGCTAAAGTGTGAGTTGTCTTATTCCATCAATTCAATTTAACTTAGTATTAGTAAAATTTGGAAGAAATTCGAAAACAGATTAATAAAGTACTAACGACTTAACAAGATATAATTTTTGTTTATACAATTTCTGTACAGTAATAGTTAAAGGTTTTCTTCGGTATATGGTACGAAATTTACACACTTTAAATAGCTGACTGTATAATTGTAATAAAAACGAGTAATAAGATAACATAGAAACACAAATCGATGTTACGCAAATTTAGATAAAACAGGAAATAAATAGAAATATAAAGTTTTCTACAAATTTGCAAACATGGATTCGAATTTACAATATTTGCATGACCTGTTTCTTAAGACCTTGCTGGATGATCTTTCTCATCTTCGATTTACAGCCATTTCATATATGTAACTGTAATGAAGAGAATGCCAGATTGTATAACTTACAATTGAAAAATACTTATATATATGTATATAAGTATATGTATATAATATATATATATAGACAATATACATGTGTAATCTTGAAATTTAATAAAAAATAATTATCGTTTATATTAATTGTTTGCATTTTACACGTAATAATTTAGATCCATTTTCCATCAATTGCAATGAGAAATCCGACCATGTAAATATAAACAAAGTACACCAAGGTAATTTGAAATAACAAGAAATTCTACGATCGTTTTGAAGAATATTTTACTAATTTATAATTATTGCCGATTTTAATACAAAAGAATCAACATCGTGCACTCTGCCTGTTCGTACAGCACTAAGACAATCGCCTATACTGACGAGCCTAGAAAAGTAATTTATAGGGAGACAAGAAATTATCATCCCCATCGTTACTGTAAATTAACTAAAATGTTTTAATGAAAGTAGTCTATATAATTTTATCTACACAAGCAATAGAATATTTATGATATACGAGATTGATAATGTTGCTATCAGACACCGTATTAGCCCCACAAATATTCCTGTAACTGGTCTAATATTAATTGTCGAAATGAGCCATCTGCCCCATATTTGTTAACCCGAGTTAAAATTAGTGTTAGGTTTGAATTTGGAGTTATTGCTAAATTCGTATTCACCAACTCCAAATCTAACACTTAATAAAACACTAACAATAACTCTAATTATATGGAATGTGCAAGAAGACAATAAACTCTGTGTTTAATGTTCGCCAAAAACAACGTATTTCGAAGAAAATAGTGATATTTAATGAGGACGAAACCGAAAATATCTACAATTTAAAGGTCGTGTGACCAGAAGGTCTGCACCTGTTTAGTGCCTCATCAGGACTGACATTAAATGAAAAGGTCGTATAAAATGAAGAAGACCGTAAATTATTTCTTCAAGAACAAATTACTTAAGAAGATTGGATGATTATGACTTCTATGTTAATATCATTTGCCGAAGGAGAGTGTGAAAATTATACTAGACAAAATTGGTCTTTGTTTTCTTTCCACAATACAGTAATTGGACTAATTTATACAGTTGAAATCATTGTTTTGATCTCAATCTACCTCGCTATAACTCGAATTTTTTTGAAACTGTATGTACAAAGTCTCATAAGAGTCAGAGCTATATAAATATATTTTAACTTAAAACAGCAAATTTATTTGTTTACTTTTTCTAATATCCTACAATTGAGTAGTTTCCAAAATTGGCGCTACCGATCCCCTTTGAGCAATATGTAACTCTATGGGAGGGAAAAGAACCATAGGCGAATGTTGGGGGGGTCACTCCAATGGCGGCCCTAGCCAGGTTTTCAGATAGTGCGAGATCTTATTGTGGCGCCCTCCTGTAGAGACTAAACTGATAACGTACATTTTTCGCATTACTAATAACTCAGACCTCCGAAAGATTAGTATAATAATATTATTAGTATGGATTTTATAATAATAATAAACACATTATTAGTATTAATATTATGGATGAGAAACGATAACGACGGTAAATAAAGAGTTAACTTTACCCTTGTTAATTCAGACATATCGCAAGCTGTTGACGTTTTTCCCCCTCCCTTCCCTCGTAGGATCTCTTGATTTTAGGTTATGGAGAAATAGCACACATTTCAGGATCATGTTTTATATTCTCACAACCCAGATCACTCTTGTGTAAAATCTACAGTATAAATAAGGAACAATAACAGTGAAAAAAAAAAACAATATTTCTTTCACAAGGCAATATTCATAACAATATTTATTTAAGCTGTTATGGCACAGACAACGCTCACATCACGCAAATGACAAATTTTACACCGTAAATTAATTTAAAATTCAAACAAATTAAGAAAAATAAAAGAAAACAAAAAGCCTACATGGCCACTTTCCTCGCTTTTGCGCTTGCAAATGTTGTTATTAATTCAGAATAATTTAATTCCGGGGCAATAATATTTTCGATAGATGAAATTGCTAGATCTGACAGTCTATCCTGAAACATGGTTGAACGTAAATAAGTTTTAATTTACTGAAACTTCGTTCTTTATTTTTTACAAATATATATTAAAGTAATTTTTTTATTTCTTTAAATAAATATCTGTAAAACCAAAAACACGTCATCCAGAGAATACCAAAATAAATAACGCATAGTATAAATTCGAACTTTGTATTTATCTGATTGATAAATATCCACAATTCTTGGTTATGCTGAATAAATTCATTTAATTTATTTGGCAGAAATTAGTTACTGTTTACAGTGTTTAGATGGTGAAGAAGTTTTGTGTAGTATTTAATTTGCTTTAGCTGGAACGTTTAGCTTTGGAAGAAATGGATATCCAATAGTCACAATTACAGTAATATTGTTCATCGCTCGGAAAGAATTTGAAATTTTTTTGAATGAACTCGTTGTGATCAAGAAAAATAGCAAATTTCTGCCAAATAGATTAGATGAATTTATTTAGCATCACCAGGAATTGTGGATACTCCTCTATCAGATAAATACAAAGTTCGAATTTGCGTTATTTGTTTTGGTACTCTCTAAATGACGTGTTTTTTGTTTTACGGATATTTATTTATAAAAATGAATAAAATATCTTCGATATATATTTTTAGAAATGTCCATCAACTATCAATACATATTGATCTTGATATACATGGGATGTTTATTCTGAAATTTTGCATTCACGGTAAATTGCTATTCGTGTTTTATAATATTTTAAAGTATTCTTAAGAAAACTTTTTAATTAACATTCACACTTTATGTCTGTACCGTATATTGTTATCCACATTTGGAAAACATTAAACGCAATGCTTTCTCTTACTAGTTTTAAAGCAGGAAAGGAAAATGTTGTCAGTGACTCCAAACCTTTGCCTATTGTCATCGTTCAGAATACTACCTCCAGCGACCCCTGCCGCTTGCTTCTTTTCGCTTTCCTAGAGTTACACATTGCTCAGAGGGGATCGGTAGTGCCCATTTTGGGAAATACCCAACTGTAGGAATATTATAAAAATTAACAGAAAAAAGCTGTCTTAACATAAAATATATATATATATATCAACGTTGGGCAACCCCCGGCCCGCGGGCCAGCTACGGCCCGCGAAAAGTTTCTATCCGGCCCGCGAGATGTTTAGAAGAAATTATAAATAAATATTTTTCGATGTAATTCGTCTAGTTTAAATTGAATATTATTTTCTGAAGTGTTGTGGCAGCAATAACAGGAAAAAATAAGGGAGTCATTTCCTTATTCAAACAAAAAATGGGAGAACAGAATTTTTCTAAATTATTTATATCTCATCGCATCATCCATCAAGAAAATCTATGTGCAAAAGCTATGCAATTAGAAAATGTAATGTCTGTGGTATCCAACTACATAGTGCTGTTTTTATTGTGTTTAAAGTCATTTAGATTTTACAAATAGGTGAGCCGTTCACAGCCCGGCACACGCATTTGTAAAATCTAAGTGACTTATACAACATGGAATTCATATAAAACGGAATAATCAACAGTGTTATACGGGGGATCGACTGTAGTAATTAATTTCTTTTTATTTTTTTATTTATTTCATATTTGCAGACTAAAAATTTACAGGTCACAAGGTGTTAATTAACTATTATGGCCCGCGGAAAAAACGTAAAATTTATTCTGGCCTATGTTATAAAAAAGGTTGCCCACCCTTGATATATATAACTCAAACTCTTATGAGACTTTGTACATATAATCTCAAATAAGTTCGAGTTGTAGCGAGTTAGATTGAAATGAAAACAATAAGTTCAACTACAGTAGAACCTCGATTATCCGGACCTCTATTATCCGGATGTTCGATTATCCGGATTGTTCAAAATAAACAAAAATTTTACGAATTTGCTGATTTGCACTTGGCAAATTACCAAACTGTTTATGTACGTAATGGAATGCATAACTTTTTTTTGTTTCAACAACGTCTTACCCGGAACAGTGGCCGTAAACTCTTAAATATAATTTGCGTCGTAATAAAAATACAACTTGATATACGTATTTATAAATAATTTTATTTTCAAATCACAACATTTCCATGACCAAGGCGGCGTAAGGCATGGGCAACGTGGGCCACCGCCTAATGCCTCGCGGTCCGAAGGGCCTGGCGTTTCGAAGGTTTATATATTACTTAAAAGCCACGAAGGCGACGAAAAAATGTTACTCGTCATAAAACGATAAATAGTTTGTCAAATTTTTATTCATAAAAATGCAGTTTCAACTGCTTTTTATTTTATAAAATCCGTCTTCTTGCGCCACTAGAGGGCCTTTTTAACAATAGGTAGTCTGTTAGCGTTGGTCAGTAGTAGTCCAAATTCAATACGAACGTTTGTTTCTTGAAAATTTGATCACGATTTAAATACAGTATTTACTNGATAAATAGTTTGTCAAATTTTTATTCATAAAAATGCAGTTTCAACTGGTTTTTATTTTATAAAATCCGTCTTCTTGCGCCAGCAGAGGGCCTTTTAAACAATAGGTAGTCTGTTAGCGTTGGTCAGTAGTAGTCACAAATTCAATACGAACGTTTGTTTCTTGAAAATTTGATCACGATTTAAATAGTATTTACTTTTAATATTACCGATATGTCATCGAAAAGAAAACGTGTTGTATTATCATTAAAAGACAAAGTATTTGTTTCGATTATCCGAATTTTTCCTTATCCGGACTACCTTCATCCTCAATTAGTCCGGATAATCGAGGTTATACTGTATATAATTTATTCCAATTAACTTATTGTGAAAAGTAAACTATGACCGATTCGGTCTAGTAAATTTTACACACACTCATTCGGCAAATGATATTAACATAGTCATAATTATCCAATCTTTTTAAGTAATTTGTTCTTGAAGAAATAATCTACGGACTTCTTTATTTCATGTGACCTTTACATGTAGTGTCAGTCCTGACGAGGCAATAAATAGGTGCCGAATAAATAAGGTCACACGACCTTTAAATTGTAGATATTTGAAATTTTTTTAACATCTCAGTTTCATCCTCATCAAATATTACTATTGTCTTCGAAATACGTTGTTCTGAGCGAACATCAAACACAGAGTTTATTGTCTACTTGCACATTTTATATAATTAGAGTTATTAGTTTTATTACTGTTAGATTCGGAGTTGGTGAACACGAGTTTAGCAATAACTGCAGATTCAACCCTAAATCTAATTTTAACTCGAGTTACTAAATATTGAGCAGATGACTCATCCCTACAATTAAAATTAGACCTGTTACAAGAATATTTTTGGGGCTAATACGGTGTCTGAAAGCAACATTATCCATCTCGTATATTATAAGTATTTTATTTGCTTGTGTAGATAAAGTTATATAGACTACCTTCATTAAAATATTTTAGTTAATTTACAGTAACGATGGGGATGATAATTTCTTGTCCCGCTATAAATTTGTACTTTGCTAGGTTCGTGAGTATAGGCGATTGTCTTTGTGCTGTACAAACAGGCAGAGTGCACGATGTTGATTCTTTTGTATTAAAATCGGCAATAATATTAAATTAGTAAAATATTCTTCAAAACGACTGTAGAATTTGTTGTTATTTCAAATTTCCTTAGTGAAATTTCTTTGAATTTATATGGTCAGATTTCCCATCGCAATTGATGAAAAATAAATTTAAACTATTACGTGTAAAATACAAACAATTAATATAAACTATATTTATGTTCATTAAATTTCAAGATTACACATGTATATAGTGTATATATTTATATATTTATTCTATTCTTTTGTGTTTTTTTTTACAGTTATTAACATCGAAGAGAGTTTACTGAACTTTAAAACAAAGATTGTTCATGTATTTATTGTTACAACATTTTGGTCCTTGAATCTATTTCAATTACTTTTCTACGAGCTTTCTTTGATTAAAACCAAAGTTTTAAAAATTTAACATAAGTATATATTTAGAATTATATTACGATTTAATTGAAAAAATAAGGCAGCTTAACACATGTGCAACCTACAAAGGAAGGTTGCTTTTAGAGGTTAGTTTAACTTAATTACGAAGTAATAAAACATCATTACGAAAATCATATTCAAGTACAAAAGAAATATTCTATCAAATAAAATATTAGTGCTTTGTAATTTATATTTTCTCAAATTTATATTCATAACGAACTTTATGACAATGCTGAACATTACTTTTGTTTTCATATGATTATGATAAATTTTCGTTTTCAATGAGTTTCTTACAAAAAGAATAGAGTAAGATATGCTTTTATATCACGCCTGTTTTAATAAGTATTTCACATTCTCAGATATTATGTATAACGTAGCGAAGAAAAGTATGAAAAACGTGCTAAATTTGATTATCCGAACGTTTTGTAAATCTCACGTTTTGAAACTCTCTGAACCCAAAAAAGTCAAATAATAGCAAAAATATTTCACGATTTGTGTGTGTGTGTGTGTGTGTTGTGTCTATTTCACTTAATATCTCTGGACAGGGTGAAGATAAAGAAATAAAAGTTTATGTGGTATCTTTTGTGTAAAGGGCATTGATGCTATTAAATTTTAATAATGAAAGGTCAAGGAGATTGAGAGATACAGAATGATTATGTGTCATTACTCGCGAGGGATCAGACTTAATAAATATTTTACTTTTTCTTGACATTATCAGTGTTTTTTGTAAAACTGATCTGTATCTTAAAACTAGGTCGTTTGCTATTTTATAATAATTAAAAATATATATTTATGGCAAACTCTCATGAAAGATAGCGTTACATACAATTTTAGTTATTAATTTTCATTGAAATGTAATAGAAATGTTATTTTGACAATAAAATGTCATAGAAGCTAAAAAATTTACGCAACTCGTTGCCAGATATTTTTAAGATGTTGGTCATATTAATTGTTACGCTTATTTTTTGCACATGCAAAAGCAAAATTATCTCACATATAATTATTTAATTCATATTACAAATACTTTTCTGTTAATAAAAGATGCCAAAAGAATAAAATAATATACAATAATATTAACTGATTAAACAAACAGTTATTTAAAAGTTCAAAAACTTTTTTCAATTTTCTATAAAAACATTAATTGTGAGATTATGTACAAACATATATTTTTATTTATAGAACAACATATTTTAATATAAATATGTAAATTTTATAAATATGTACTTTTCAAAATCAATAATATAAACAATGCTTATCAATTCTATGAATTCTACACATACATATTATATTTAATGTAACAGAGTATATACTAACATTATCATTTAATCTATGAAATTTACTATGAGCTTCTCTATATAATTACAGAAAATTACTTTAACGCAAGATAGATTGCGTTAAAATTACTGTTTTTACATTGACTATAAGACACTGAAACTTTCCGTTTATAATTATTTCCTACATTTGAAATTCTACATTTTCAATTATAAGAAGTATAATTAATGGTGAAATTGCTGTTGCAGTGTATCTTCGCATTTGATGCGTTTCTTAATTTTAAAAGTCCCGAAAAAACAGATTGCAACGTTTTTGCCATCTGAAAAACACAAAGTTTTGTAATTATCACTGATATCACGCATCAATAAAATTAGTAACATTTATGAATTATCTACAAGAACACAAAAATTTCAACCTTAAGAGGGATTTTCTTATCGACGACAAAGAATCCACCCATCGTAATACACAATGAAACCTTCCCGAATCTTTTCATGAAATCGAGAATCTGTGGAAAATATACGCAAAACAATGTAAAAACATTGAGAAAAAATGTAAGGTAATATTTTATAAAAAATTACAATTGATCTATAAATAAAAATATAAACTAAGACTAGCTTTACACATGCCATTCGGATACGCCACTGAACGGTGCTATTAAGACTTGTCCATTCAACAGGAGTCATAGAACATAAATAATCGGAGGAATCACAACAAAATTTATCATTATAAATTTCGAAAGAATTACTGATATAACAATAAGAAGTTAATTATCTCTGGCATTTACTTCATTTTAATAAACTAAAAAATAATACAAATAATACCTTTAGCTTTTGTTCCAGTTTTAATTTGCATACAGAAAATTGACAGATATCTTGAAATGCATTCTGCATCTGAAAAAAAACAGGAAAAAACCAAAATTGATACTTAAAATTATCTTATTTATATATAATAATCGACGAAATAATATTTATAATCTAGATAATCTAAACTTAAGAGTACAAATTGAATGAGTAAAACACGAATAAAGATTCACCGTGAATGCAAAACAGCACAATAAACATCTCATATATATACAGGCTAATGTCCAGATGATGGACATTCCTAAAAAAAAGAACTGCGCTAATTTTTGCATTTTTATGAATAAGTATCCGTAAAACCAGAAACTTGTGACCCAGATGACACAGAAATAAAGTGTGCAGAGCACAAAATTGAACTTTGTGTTCATCTGGTTGACGAATGTCCACAATTCCTCGTGATGCCACATAAATTCCTTTAATTTCATTTTTATAAATTTGTTAGTTTTATTTATTAGAAAGAGTTCATTCAGCAGATGTTCGAATTCCTTCTGAGCAACAAACAATACACTCGCTGATAACAACACTGAACATGCAGTTCCTCCTATAAACAATATTGAAACTAAATCAATATAAATAGCACACAAAAGTGCTTCGCCTTCAAAATATTGTCTTCTTTGAATAGAGGGGTAGATGATAAATGCAGAAACCAGTTGGAAGCCAACAACAATTACCATTGCTAAGAGAGTAACAAATAGAGAGAGTTTTCTCATTGTGGAATTATTTTCGTTCACCATTTTCTGTCGAAAATATTCGTTTTTCAATCCAGTTTCTATTAATTTGAATTTGTTGTTTCGGATAAAACTGAGGCAGATTGAATAAGCTAAAAATATAAGTCCAGAAACAGCGTTTAATGTTAAATCTTCAGTACTGACGTCGTCCAACCATCCTTTACAAATTACATAATTACTGGCAATCGGTGTTGCTTGCAACAAGAGCAAGCAAGAAGTTACCCACAAAATGATTCTTATACATTTAGTATAAGTATTTTTCAGTTGAACGTTATATAAAATTGTAATGTCCGTTTTGCAGTTACATAATAAAATTGTAATGTCCGTTTTGCTCTACCCCGAAAATGAGAGATATCATGCAGCAAGGTGCTATAAAACAGCTCATGCAAATTGTATTTTGGAAATTTGAATTCATGTCTCCAACCTTGTAGCACAGTTACTCATGAAATACTTTTATTTTATTTTCTTATTTATGCACATGTATCTTCTTACGTCACTAGTGTTCCCTTTATGTATTCTCAGAAAATAATTAAATGTTGCATCGAAATCGCATTTATTAGATATTTACGTTGATAATGGATTTATCAACGTAACTCCATTAGCACATTACTATAATGGACGTTATCCATTAATATTCTACATATTAGCTCAGGATTACTTTAACTCAGTTATTTATTTTCATTATTGGAAATTAAAGTAATACAAACAATGTTTGAGTCTTGTTTTCTCTTTGAATAATTTTTAAAGAAATAATTCACAAGGACGTAAAATCAAACTAGAAATCTTGTCATACTTTAGTCCGCATTATCTGTACTCGTTGTAGAACTTATGGCACAAAACTCGTTTAATTTTTAACGCATTTAGATACTATCATTCAGGCAAATATTCTCTGACTTGTTTATTTCTTAATTATTACGGCTGTAGCCAGTTTTATATTGCATAATGTCCATTAAGTGGTTATAATCATCAGTATTTCATGACGGAGTGGCATTACAAACTACTTTAATGGACGTATTTTTGAAAGTAAAATATTCACATATGTACTTTTAGAAAGAAGATAATAACTACTAATAAATATTTATGAATATATATATAAATGCATTGATATTATGCGAAATTTATGTTAAAATATTTCCATTTTCTGCAATTACTGGCATAAGTTAATCAAAATTGTAAATGTATATAATAGCGGTACTTTTCTTACGTCTCATATAATAGCATAAAATTGTATGTGTTGCATAATTAAGCTGTAAAATGATTAAACTATACTTGTCAAGTTTATTCACGAGATTTATTTACTATATTTTGTTTTGTTCTTTTGTATTGCAGTCGTGACTGATACCATTAAAGGCCTTTAAAAAGGCTTTTTATTTAACAGAGGAGTTGCAATAGTTTTGTACTTTTTGTGAAAGTAGAGTTGACAGTTAATTTTACTTTGTTAATTCGAAAGGTTCTAACTGTAATTTGTATAATTTCGTACTTTTCAAATTTTATAACGTATTTTCAATTATAAGCAGCAAGATTACGTATGAAGTTAACGTTTCGTTGTTTTTTTAGATTTTTGCGATTCTTAACTCTTAAAGTCTTTAAGAAACAGATTACATATTTTTGGCGATTATAAAACAATAGAATTTTCTAATTGTCACTAAAAATGAAATTTTTAGTGACAATTAGGAGCATTATAGAGGATTTTGGAGCATTATAACACGAGGTTTGCGTGTCGTCCATGTAGAGCTCGTGAGACCTTTTTTCATTAACAATACAGATGTTATGTTGTTAAAGGTTTAGATTACGGGTCCCCAAAGTGGTCGATATCGACCCCTCGGGTCGATAAGAGTTCTCCAGGGGTCGATTAATACACGAGGGTCGAAAGGGGGTCGATTAATACCAAAGAGGATCAATTAAACTGTCTAGGAAAAAATAGAATATTCCAATAAAAATTCGAAATACTGATATGATCAACATTATTGACTACCGTAGTTATAAGTTGAGTTTTGCCTTAGCCTACGCCGTTTTAAGCATGTGTTGCTCTGTTTTTACGCATCTGGCATCTGTACTAGTGTTGCAAACGTGTTATGAACGCTTGTAGTTTATTATACACAAACATGCGTTGCACTGTTACACTCTAGTAGAGTTGTCACTTTAGAGTTGTCACTTTAAGTATTTTATAACTAAATGTAGATGTTTTGTCTTTTACAGAGAAAATATCGTAATATATCGAAAATCATTAATGTAGTACAGAAGCGTTTGCAAGGAAAAAACGTTACAATTGTTCAAGCTCGAACAATCATAATGGCCTTTCAAGTAAAAATGGAGCTATTTAAATTTTCACTGGCATGATCCGATTTTAAATATTTTACAAACTTGCGAGTACTAAAAGAAAATGAAAAGATTTTTATCCGTGATTTGGAGATATATATTAAACGCCTTGATAGATTAAGAGTAAACTTTAAAGCACGTTTCGAAGACTCGGAGAATATGCATGTTCCCGAATGGTTTGCTAATCCATTTGATGTAAAAATAGATAATGAAGGTAGTTTAGAAGCTTAGAAGATGAACTTATTGAAATATGTGTAGATCTCGAAGCTAAAGCGTTGTTTAAAAATAAAAACCTCAGTGAATTTTGGAGCAATAGCAATATTCCCACTAAATATCCCAAGCTCAGAGCAGAAGCCGAACCTTTCTTACTCGCATTCCCAACTTAATAAGAGGTTGAAGCTGGTTTTAGCCACGCAAACGCAATTTTGACAAAACAGACAAACAGATTGAACTCGGGAAACCGTGGGGATTTGCGACTAAAACTTACCAATTTTCAACCGAATATCAATATCTTGCTGCTTCTATTCAGTCATATCCATTCCACTAATATCAACTATTTTAATAAAAAGGTATGTTAACATATTTTTAAGGTATTCAGTACAGTCGATTCCCCTATAAGACGGTAGATACGTTCCGTTCTTTATGAGTCAATTTTGTAGGAATAACAGCCAATCACAGCCCCACGCGTGTGAAGTTTAAGGACTGTGGCTGTTTGAAAGGTTTTCTTCCATAAAATTAATCGATTCTAGACTAATCCGACTCAACATTTCCAAAATGCGTATACTTTTTTGGAAATAATCCGTATAAACTACGCTATAAACAAGAAATTATAGGATTACTTACCGAGTGTGCACCATTCGACATCGCCGTTGCTCAAGCTTATTTTCGTCGCGGAACAGCGCAGCAAACCGCGGCCGCGATTTCTGATGTTATTTTTCTGCGAAAACTTCGTTGAACTTTGGAGACATCATTAATATACTGTAAATAATTTTAATCGCCGTTGAATAAAAAATGTTTCTTTCACAAGAAATGTATAAAATTACAGTACTGTATTAGAGTTACAATATCTAATTTACATACTGTACAGACGATAGCTCGCCTAAACTCTCCGTAGCGTAACGCTAGACGGCAGAAAGTATATATATATAATTATAATAAAGTTACAATAAATTAAGTTAATATATAATTATATATACAGTACCTAATTTATATATAATTAATATATAATTATATGTACAGTACCTAATTTATATATAATTTATATAATACTGTCCAGACGATAGAAATCTCTCCGTAGCGTGGCGCCACGGACGGAGAGATAGT